>NW_010173732.1:3836-94017 GCF_000695765.1 Mesitornis unicolor | reverse complement strand
TCACTACAACCTCCTTTCAGGTAGTTATAGAAAGCATTAAGCTCTCCCCTCAGACTCCTTTTCTGTAGACTGAACAATCCCCATATCCTCAGCTTCTCCTCATAAGACTTCTTCTCCAGACCCTTCACCAGCTTTGTTGCCTTTCTCTGGACCCTCTCCAGCACTTCAATGTCCTTCTTGTAGTGAGAGGCCCAAAACCAAACACAACTCACTCACGTTCCCTGCTTAGGCAGTTCCAAATTCCTATTTGCCTTTTCCTAAATAATACCAGGGGGAAAAAAAGACACAAACAAACAAACAAACAAACAAAACTCCAGAGGGAATAGCTCAGCTTTGTTGCCTTTCTCTGGACCCTCTCCAGCACTTCAATGTCCTTCTTGTAGTGAGAGGCCCAAAACCAAACACAACTCACTCACGTTCCCTGCTTAGGCAGTTCCAAATTCCTATTTGCCTTTTCCTAAATAATACCAGGGGGAAAAAAAGACACAAACAAACAAACAAACAAACAAAACTCCAGAGGGAATAGCTCCTATTTCCACTAAAGCCTCATCACACAGATCTGGTCAGAGGTTTTTCCCTGCAGAGCTTCTCAGCCATACCAGAGCTAAGAGGTTGCAGGATGGGAATGGTGTCTGGGAGGGGTCACCTGTAAGCAAATGCACCCCTTCATTTCCCATTCTAAAACAGCGGGAAGGGAAAGCGTGTGCTGTTTAAAGGGGAGCAAATCTCTCCACATTGTTCCTGTTCTGCAGCTCTCCCACTTGGCTCTTGGCCTGGGACCGAGGCGTTTGGGCACTGCGAGAGGCGCAGGGTGACTGGGATGCTCACTCACTCGTCCGGCCGGTGGTGATGGGAGCGCGGACGGACGCCCCCGTGGGTCCGGGAGCTCCCCCCGCGGTCCTGCCGGCTGGGCTGCACACAGGCTGTCCCCCCACAAGGTGGTGGTGTAAGCACGATTTTCTCCGCAGCAGTCATCCCATCCCCGGTCCTCTCGCTAGAAATCAGCCCCCGAACCTGCTATTGAGCAAAACGAAGGGAAGGCCGATCATCATCGTACATGAGAACAAGTGGCTCTCTGAAAGATCAGATGGGTCCTCCGGCCAGCAGCAGGCATATGTGATTTCTGGTCCCCTGATACCTGGAGCAGACCCGCAGCCCCCGAAAACCAAGTGAAGAACTTCCCCTTGATGCTTTATCTAGAGATGTGTCTCCAACTCATTTCACTCCAGGTGAGAAATTGGGATATCACTGAAACCACAAGCACTTAAAGTATCAGAAATTGAAACCTCCTCCTCTTTGTGTTTACCTGAGGGATGCAGATGCTCTGATCTCAGCTCTGGGTTCCCAAGACTTTTGAATTCACCATTATCACTGCACCACTTCCTACTTATGTCAGCAGCACAAGGGAGGAACCATCCTTTAGCCAGAAAATCCACCCACTCGATCAGAAAATCTACTTTTCTGAACACAGTGACTTGGTAATTATACATTTAAATTAGTTGCTTTAAGTGTGGAGAATCATTTGTTAAGGCAGACCTGAGCTTCTCAGAGCAATTCATCCTGTTCTTTCTGTATCGCTGTCCAAATCTGGGGCCTCACTCAGCGAGTGGTAGGTGCAGTCATGGAGGTGTGGCAGAATTTCCAAGGAAGTCCACTGACCTCTGAAGTTACTGTGAAACTAGGAGCAGAAACAGGTCTGCTCCCAAGAGCAGGATATCCTATATTCACCAAAACCTAATAATCTGTCCCAGTTTTGATTTCCCTATGGTCTGACATTGATGTCACTCCCTGAACCTGCCCGTCTGCCCCTGCAGACATTCATGCAAGAAGGAAATCAGGCATACAGCTTTCAACTTTCACATGCTTACAGCCAGTTTGGCTCTGCCATCCCCTGCTCCTAGGGGAGCCCTCACTGAAGCTATGCAGATACAGCTGCTAAACCAGCCCTCTAGGACTGCATTATCCATTTTGACCCATGCCCTAAAGCCCCATTAGTATCTGGGACTCCTTCCAGACCCACCCTGCTGCATCAAATGGCCAGAGCTATACCAGCTTGTCCTAGTGAAGTTAGCATGGCCTCAGGACAGTCAAAGCTTTGTAGAGTTGTTCAGACTTGGGAAACACCTACAGATGGCTCAGTGACTCAAAAAAGCCTTTAATTTCATGTCTAAGTCCCACCCTTCACAGTGTATTAAAAAAGAAGGGAAATTTCCCAGAACAGAACAGAAACAAAAAAGAAACATTCTTACTTATGTTTGAAAAGCTGTTAGGGAAGTGAATAGTTTTTAATGTGTAATGAGCACCCACATCCTTCAGAGAGCTTTGGAAATCTTGACAATTAATTTGATCTTCTTTTTCTCCCTACTTGGATCACTAGAAAGGTTTTCTACATGCACATTTTCAGACCCTTGTTCACTGCTAGTTTTCCCTCTGTATCCATTTCATCATCTTCCTCGCAGATTTTGTCAGTCACTGCCACAGAGATTCAGCAAGGCTGTCTTGTAGTCGCCACTGGTGTCATCCTGACAGGAAGGAAAGAAAAAAAAAGGTGAGTGTAGAAGTTCCTCTGCATGCTCCGAGTGCTGACTTTGTCAGTCTATGGAATATGCCCACACAGGAAAAGGACTTTGGAAAGAGCAAGCCTGACTTCAGCAGAGTTACGGCCAGCTGACACACCATCCAGAGTGAATGGAGAAACGAGGTTTGCAGCCACCACCTGAAATAACATGTATCAAGTCCAATTCTTTTCTTTGAAATGCAGGTGAGCAATTGATCATGGCTTCATCTCGCAGAGCAGCACAGGCAAAGTCAGCATGAACAAGAGCAACCAATCCTGCTGTGTTCAGATTTTATGTCCCTGGGTGTTTGTGTAGCATTCTCTCCCCTACAGGAAGGGAAAGGGCTGTATAGTTAGCCCTGACACATGACATTTTTTTTAAAAGCCACAGATACAGCCATTTTGATCTAGAGAAGCACTACAGAGAATATTTCTAGATGAAAAATTGTCTTCCTTTGAATGTTTTGTGAGGACAGGTATAAAGCCAGTTCAACTTCTCAGAAGGAATGAATATTCTGCACAGACCTTGAAGACTGATCATTAATCAACGTGACAGACACTGACAGTGTCAATTAGAAGAAAGGGCCTTCATTACAGAACCAGACTTCCCATGGGCACTGTTAAGGATAGTGCTTCTGTACCATTTGCACTGGGAGAGAGGAATGTCCCAGAGTCCTTAGGAAAAATGGTAAAACCCAACATTTTACCCCTAACAGGAGAGGGTCATTCACTCAGAGCTGAGACTCAAACCTCAAAAGCTACAATGAGCTTTGACAAAGTTCAGTTTCTAAACCTCTCCCACCACAGTACAGACCAGGCCTTCATCTGAGATAGGTCAACTGAAAAAAAAAAAAGCCACAAACAAAAAAACCAAAACAAACCAACAACAAAAAGAAAACAGAACAAAAAACCCACCCAACACTGTTTTGACTTACATGGCACTGGCTTCAGCTAGTTAAGGACAGCAGAGAGAAAGAGAGGACAAAATAGCACAGCAACACGGGCAAAGTGTAACAGGGAGAATTAAACCAATCTAGATTCGTTTAGGAGATCATGAAGTGCATGAATACAGAGTTTGGTCCATGAAAAACCTGGAGCAGTCTCTCCTGAGGTTTGGCTTTGCCCGAGTTACAGAGTATACAATTTGACTCACCTTTCAGGCGTATATGTCTCCAAAGGATCTGATTGTTACTAGGCCTAATAAAGGACAGCTATGATATTAGCAGAAATGACATTTTTATTAAATACAACCATGGAAGCATCACACGGTGCTAGACAGATTAGGAATGTATGCAATGGCTAAGGATCAACCTATCAAGATGCTGCTTACCGTAATCATACTGGAGAGAGATTTTCCTGCAATATGCTTGAATTCAGCCTTTATAAGATTTAAGTCAACTTCACTTCGAGAGACAATCACCCTTGTAAGAGTCCCGTCACGGGTGCCAGACCCCTGAAATAACAAATGCATCAGTCTGTGTTGTTAGTGGGTGTTCAAGAGATAAGCTGTAGCAAGGTCCAGGATAGGAAGAGTCAGCTTTCAAACATTGCTTGGCACATGTTCTGTAGCACATCTGCTTCTCTTTCTGGAGGGCCAACTCCCACTCCCCTCCCAGGGGCCACTGTCAATACCGTTAAGTCCACCATGGAAGTGCACTATCAGTCTTTGCACATGTCAAACATGCCACAGAATTGGAAGCGGATACTGAATACATATTGTCTTTCCGTAGCACCACCCATACAACACTTGGCTTCAACTAATATTGTTTAGTCACTCACAGGAAAATTGAGATCACATCGATAACAAGAATAATCACTCATCTCAGCTTTCCACAAAGTTGGGAGAGCTGACATCCTTTACTTATCAGTTAAGAATTACAGGGACACAATCTGGAGATGCCTTATGTGTTCCCATTTGGAACTCTTTAATTTTATACTGCCATTGACAGAATTACTTCCTAAAGAGAAAATACTGTGGTTAAGTCCATTAACATCATGGGCAAAACTCTACCATGATCAACTTCCTAGAAAAGTATCTTCCAGAAGTTTTGTCTCTGTTCCAGAGGGTGGAACTGGCTTCTTGTGGACTCCTCAATCAGAAAATTCAGACTCTAGTAGTATCTCAAGCTTAAAGTGTACTTTCCTACCCAAGGTGTTTGAAGGAATTCTGCTATTACTTGCAACAATAGCATTAAACTTGCTGGATTTCACCAAAACTTTGGGTCTTCTAATTTGAATTGGTGAAAGCCAGGTTACAAGTTAAGTCCAGTATCAATACGAGTATGTTACAATGAAGTGTCTTACCTTCAAAGCATTGTACAGCCTTTCTGCAAAGTAGCAATGGACACTCCTGGTGCATTTCACTAGGCACACAAAAAGGCTCAGTAAGAATCAATGGTAATTCTAGTTCAGGGCAGCAGGTAACAGAGATTCAATGTGCTTTCCATTAACTTAGTGTACCACTGGAATCTGAGTTTATCTTACCTAAGAAGTACCCTTTACTTCCTACCAGCTACCTTTATAAATAAGTAGATTCATTTAATAACAGTCAAGTGCTGCAGGAGAAAAGGCAGCAGGCTCAGACAAAAGAAAAGGAAATGTAGTCAATCTTACCAATAGCCAGCATGGCATCCTCAAGTGAACCATTAGTTTCACTCTTGATAGAGTCTTCTATGCTCTTACCAGACAGTTTCTGGTACTCTTCAAACACTGTTTGAAACACAGAGAACCCCAGGTTTTTTTACCAAGCAACTGCTCAGACATTTTATGACCAATATTTACAAGTTTTCCTTGAGTGCCAATATAAAAACACATCCTGCTAAAACAATTGTCACATTTGCACCAACTTCAGGAGACTTCAGTCAAGCCCAGAAGTCAGCTACAAAAATAGATGGCAACATTGACAAAAAACCAGCCCACCCACTGCCTTCATTACAAAATGCAAGTTCAGTCACCTCATTCTATTGGAAATCTGACCCTTCATCGCTGTCTTTAACCACAGAAAGGAAGCACACAGCAGAAGGTTAGGCACAACTCAATCTTTTGGTCTTGTGTTTGTTGATGTCACTATTTTCAGGAACCAAAATAAAACCAAATTAAATCTAGGACTATGCTGCTTGTTACCCTTGGACTTTTAAATCATGACAGCACTTTGGGAAAAAGTATTATTTCATCCACAATTAAAAACAAACAAACAAACAAAAAACCAACCAACTAACTCAGAAAAGATGACGCAGGTCCAGATTCCAAGATATTTGAACTCCCACATTAATAAAAGCTCAGAAACAGAGTTGTTGTTCACCTTACACACTCTGCATACTCCAGAGTTCAGATTTACAGATCTTAGTTTAGTTTCCTAGCTTTCAGAATAACAAAGAAGGAAAACTGCTATGTAATGCCACGGACATCTTAATTAAGCTTGCTCAGCATTCAAGATCAGATACCTAAACACTGATGCTCAGATACTTTGGGGAAAGGCAATACCACAGAGTAGACACATGGATACAACCTTCTCAACTCAGGCCTACTATCTGTATTTTAAAAAAAGAAATAGGCTGTAACAATTAGTCTCAAGTTTTAAACACAAACAGTTACAGGCTGCTATAGCACAGAGGATATTACTTGCTTGGTGAAACAGTAGGTCCCAAAGATTGGCTGCATCCTGATAACGAGAAGTTGAAATTCTGTTCTTAAAGGCAGACACAGCCAAAGACTGGAGACCACTTTATTTTTGTTTTTTAACTGTCGTTTGGAGATTAATCTGAAACACAAGGGGGAGCTGGCCTCCAGCGCCTAGAAAACAGCCTCAGAAGACCTCAGCTTGAAAAAGCTCAGACATACCAAGTTTATCACCAGCTAAATTTATCAGTTTAGGTCCAACCGATTTGCACAGTACTTGATATGCTTAGATTCAGCCAACATAACAAAATCTGTTAGTCAGAGCCTTGGAATGCCTCAGAATTCTAGAGCTGCTCAGGGCAGTGGGGAGCTGAGGGCTCCCATAGCTGGAGCTGGGTTAGTGTCTTCCCTCCCAGCAGCCTCTGATGCCCTCAAGAATTCTGGTTTCAGGGCAGAAATGCAGGCTGCACTCTGTGATTCTCCAGCATTGAATAACCACCTACTTTTGCAGTGATTTTTTTCCCCAGAGGAACCCACATCCAAGGAGTCATGGCTCTGTCTAGTGCATGTCCCAACCTGGTTAGAAAACGACTCACTCTCTTTCCTTGAGTTCATAAAAACAGCTATTCCATCCAGCCGTCACCACTGCATACAGACTCCTAGATAAGCCACTTGATTTTCAGCAGCACTAAATCTTCATAAGTTTTCACAAAAGCTACTGGTAGCTTTTGGTCCCTGAGTGACCAAAGATTAGGAGACAGGCTCAGGTACTTATTTCTGACTACCCATCTACAGTCCTGCTGTTTCATTTTTGCTAGAGTGATTTCTCATTTCAGAGACTTGGGAGTATCCATACCTTTCAGCAAGTGTGTGGCACTCCTTGAGCACAAGATGGTGATGAACTGCATCTCGTCAGTGCCCTTTATCTTCTCCCCAGCAGCATAGAGAGCCTGTAATTTAACACGCAACTGTTAGAGAGATGTTCTGTGTGTGCAGCTGGTAAAGGAACAGAGTTTGGCTTAAGACACTGCTAAGGTAAAGGGGGTTGAAGTAACATAAAACACTGTGTGAACTGGTCTCTTCTAGAATGGTCTATTATGAAAACCTTTAACCAGCTTTTCTAATTAAATTGGAACAGCCACTGTCTGCACCCTTTCCAGCCCTCCTGCAGCATCAAAAAATAGTCTTTAGGTTTCTTCCCTATTTTCTGCTCTCCCACTCCATCATACCCATATACTTTCACATATCAAAAGCAGCTGAGCCCAAGCCCAACTCTCATCACTCCTTTTCGGAACAGCAAGGCTCAGCAGCATAGGCAAAACTGAAGAATCCCAAGTTGCTTCCACTTGAAGACCACCCCTCCTCTGACCAGGACTCTGCAGTCCACTGAAGCACTTGGAAGCTCAAGGCAGGTGGGATACAGGCATACCATTGATCACAGGCATTTGAGAGTACCTCTGCATCCTGGAGAGCCAGTGCTGTGTCCACATAGAGAGTGGCATTGTCCCTCTCACCCTGTGAGAAGAAAAAGAAAGGTAACCATTTCATCTCATGAAGATTCTTCCATATATAAGGATCACAATGTACATTCTGGGCAAAGATCAGTTATCATTCTCAGTTATTTCTGCAGAGTACTTAAGGAGTAATGTTTCAGACAGTACAAGTGCTAACTCCTTCACTAAAAGGCACTGAAATCAGTCATATGAACCACAGCCAAAAAAATTGTTAAGTTGTTCTGCTGCTAGGCAGGAAAATTCATAAAATGTGATGGGATAAATGCACTCAGCATTGAGGGGACAGACCCTGGAAGAGTGGGGAATCATAGTTGTCAGACACTTTTTTCTAAGTCCCTTGTAGAGAGCAATGGCTTTATGCATATGTAAAAAGTCTCCCAGCAGTAGAGCTGACTGTTCCCAGCTCTCTTCCTGTTGCTAAGGGAGGAGGTTTCCCTGCTTTAGTCACATCGAAGTTGAAACACAAATCCAGTTCAAGTTATGTGTTTGTCTCTGCAGTTTATCTGGTGGTCATGACTATTGCCTCTTCTATTGCATGTCTACTTCCAAAAGGAAGAGAAGAATGTGAAGATCTTTATACCCTCATTTCTCTTCTCTAGCATTACCTGAAGAAGGCAAACCAGAATCTTTTCAAAGTAGCCACTTGTTTCCGATTTTATGTCATCTTCCAGATCAGAACCGTATTCTACCCAGGGGAAAGAGAAGGACAATGGAAGGATTTGTTATTTGGGTGATATAGTCAGGATATTACCAGTCACCCGAGGACACATAGTAGCCTGACACTAGTCAGGAGGTCATTAAGGAAAGAAAACAGGGCTGAGAGCAGCTTACACCCTCAGTGATACCCAGGTCAGCATTTGCATCCAACTGATGTCCAAGGCATAAACACAGAGTTAATGTTAGAGATATAGTTTAAGTGATCAAAGACAAGACAAATTTGTCTTTGGAATTTGATAAATTCCCCTCTAGAGTGTATTTAATGGGGAGAAAAAGGCAGGTGCATAGATATAGGGTTTTTTTTCATTCGGACAACAGCCTTGGTTCAGCCAAACTGAACCAAATCTGTGATTTGCTGACCTTTTCCACTAGCTGGATGGAGATTTAGAAAGTGATTTTCAAATTCTCTCAGCATAGCCATGTTCTGTGTGCCAGGCTGAAAGCAGAGTTAGGTTGCATCTTCCTGCTTTTAAAAATCTCCTTCTCCTGCTGACAGTGCTAGTTGGTAACACCATTTCTGCTGTGCAATCAGGCAGTCACACATTGCTCTGACCAGCAAATCTGAGCCCCAGGCACTTTACCTTCTTTGTAGGCCTTGACTATCTCTTTGATCTGTGCTTTTGTCCGGGATGCCAGGATCTCTATGATAACATCTTCACTTGTTCCTACACCCTTTAATAGAAAACACAGTGGAGAAATAAAGGTGGAGAAAGGCACCTAATCATGGGGTGTGATTTATTGCGAGAGAAGTATGATCAAGTGAGAAGTCGGATGGCAGCAAAGTATTATGCTGTATGCTGAGCTGTGAGAAACTGTCAGGATGAAAGCTGGAGACACAAAGCACATTTGGTTTGAACATAGTTTCTTTTCCTGAGGTGTTTAATTTCAAAAGGATGATTATATATAACCCTGCACTTCTGCAATACATTTCTGGATCTGGATCTTCAATGACAGACAGCGTTAGAGGGATGTGGGGAGACCAATGCTTGCCTAGTCAGTCTATCTTTGTACCATTTTAATAGACCTCTCTGCATCTGAAACTTGAAAAGATATTGTATCCACAGGTAGGATCCCAGCCAGTCCCAGTCTGGCCCTCGCACCACCACTTCTTGATCTCTTAAAAGTTTCACATCTCGAGGCACCAGGGCAGTAGCTTTGTGCCATTGTGCTCCATTCACAAGAGGTGCTGCAGAAAGCAGCAAAGAAAGGTTCAACTGAAAACCGTCATCTTGTGGATGCTCCTTCCTTGTCAAAGCTGAGTTTAGTTTTGCTGTTGCCTTCCCCAGGCTTTTTGAGACATGTATGCACAGAAACTCTCATACACATACATTATGCGTATGCATGTGTAAACAAATATTAAAGCAGCACTTCCCAACAGATATGCATTAATAGCATAATTAACTATTTCTCAAAGGCTGCTGCTAATAAACTTAACCATGCAACAGTCCAGTTACTATCACTTACTAAGCAGAGTTACAGGAAGTTAACTATGGAACCATACTGCTACTTAAATATCAGCATGTAATTTGCTTACCTTCATGGCATCGTATAGTTCCTTGGCATCATACTTGAAAGGGGAGTACATAAGAGCTACAATGAGGCTCTCGAAACTGCCACAGAGTTCACACTTCAGGCATTCAATCAGATCCTGTCAAACATGCACCACACAGTTACATAAAAAGCCTCAGAGGATCAGTGCCAAGCACTGTTTCCATCCCCATGGCCTACAGCAATGAAGCTGAACAACAGTATTGCGTTGATAGTTTATTAGAAAAGTTCCAGGAGTGGAAAACACACCTAACTCCAAAATGGGATTTGTCTAGGTCCTTCTACGTTCCCTGTTGTCCCATTACTCAAGCTTCTCCCCGGTACTAATTAATTCTGCAGCAGAGTAGGGATAATAAAAATCTTCCCCCACCCTGCTTTACTCAGTGAGCAGAACCAGGCGGCCAAAGGTCTTGAGTTGAGCAAGGGATGTAGCTTCAGACAGAGCCAAGTCCCAGAGCCTGCATATGAACATGCACCCAGGACTTTTGCAGAATCAGGCACGCAGTCCATTTCAAGACAGACTTCAAACTTTCTTTTCACTATAACGCAGGTTTTTTTAGGGTATGATCCACTATGTTTTAGTGGGATGCAAGCACTCTATTCATTGTTCCATATTGCCCCCCTCACATTTGTTTCCCTTTTTTAAGTCCTTGCATGGCAGCAAGGGTCACTGGAGACTCCCATTTCTATGCTGAGCCAAGAGCCCATACTTCTCTTTCTCAATACATTTCTTTCTTTCCCTCTCTTTAACTGTGGCTCTCAGACAACTAGCTCCAGAGTATGGCTGGTGGGAGAGTTTTCCTAATAAAAGTAAGATTTTATCAAAGACAGAAAGATAGCCACAGGAAAACATGGTTGTCAATAACCACAGTTTGTTTTCATTTTCAGAATTTCCAAACAAATATAATTAAACGACTCTTTAAACAGAACTTTCTTTGACATTTAAAAGGGCCCCAAACCAAAGCAATATTTTACTCAGAATGCCACTTAGAAAGGTATCAACTTTTGTTATAGCTTCAAAAGTAATAAGAAGTTACACTTAAAATATATTTAAAAAAAATATTTCTGGTCAAAATGCATTTTACAAAAAAATTACAAACTTTGTTGGAAAACCAGTTGTTCCAACCAAAAATTAATTGCACATGTTCACCTCAGGCCTTATAAACACATATTAATCTACTTCTCTGCAGAAGACCTGCATATTGTTTACAGAATGCCTGCAGGATAAACTGTACACCCATTTACTATGCCCTGCATGCAGCGCAACAGTGACTGAATTGGAATAACCTTTCCAAACTGTGCTTTGTAGGATTTGGCAATCTGTTGACGTTGCATATTGCTCCTCTTGGTTAGGACATCAATTATAGCTTGTTCATCAGTCCCTGTGGAAAGCAACAATAAGCCATAAACACAGTGCATGGAATAGGTTGAGACTAGTCCAAAATCCCAGTACAATTCAGACAACCTTCCCTAGTTCATTTACTTCATAATGTAGAAGTTTAAGTATTTATGTGTTGAGGAAGCTAATTTTTAATTTTTCACATTAAAACATTGTATCTCTGGCCGCAATTTTCTGAAATAATGGCTTTCAACTGGGCAATTATAAGCAGAACATAGCATTTACACATGCCATAGGAGTCAACTCACCAAGCCCTTTCATGGCCTTGTACAGAGCCTGAGCATCAGGCGCGGGGTCAAAGTTTAAAGCACCTGTCACAGACTTGCCCTCCGCTTCACTCTGAAAGAAGAAGAAAAACACAGGACTTTTCACCACTGCTTTTCATCAGCTGAAAAAGCATTTTGGAAAGTAAATGAGTATTATTCATTGCCTACACACGGGGAAGGCAGAGAAGAGTGGAGGGAGGGGTTGGTTCAAAGCATCTTAGCAGAGCTCCGAAGAGCACACAAGTTTCCTGCCTCCAGCTGCCTCTACCAGCCTTCGGCTCCTGGCAGAAACATGAAGTGCAAAGCACGACCAACACTGCTGCAACAGTCACTAGGTGTTGGCAGTCTGATAGGAAAAGCTGAGTAAGCTACACTTTCTTATTCACCTGTTAAGTACAATACTTCATAACATGTATGGTATTGTATTATACTGCTATTAGGAACTGCATTTCTTGGTAGTTTGGTGCAGGGTACATTTTACCCACAGTTTTTTGATTTCATGAAATAGTTACACTTTCACAGACCATTTTTCTAGGTAGAAGTTTATTCTCCTACTGCTGCTTCACTTGTGCACAGATGATTTCAAGAAGGAAGTATCTATGCTGAAAGGATTTGGGCCAAGAGACTACTTCGAAGGAACAAATACATTTGGAGAAGTGCAGGCTTGATGTTCTCCCCTGAATCAAGGGCTAACTACACAGGAATCCTCCAGACAGACCCCTAAGGCACTGCCAGTGCTAGAGTTCTGGGGCAGAAAAACATGC
The DNA here is from genome assembly GCF_000695765.1 of Mesitornis unicolor. Classification (NCBI taxonomy): domain Eukaryota; kingdom Metazoa; phylum Chordata; class Aves; order Mesitornithiformes; family Mesitornithidae; genus Mesitornis; species Mesitornis unicolor. The sequence continues at coordinate 81,634 of NW_010173732.1, read as the reverse complement.
TGAGACTTATTCCAGTCACCACAAGGTAGTGGGCCATCAACCAGATCCCAGGCTTGAATTTTTAACAAAAGCTGTTAGTCAAGGGACTGTCTTGAATATATTGATGCATTTCTAACAATAAGGTCCTATCAACAGCAGAGTACATCAGTAGTTAGTCATAGAGAATCATCACCATTTCATTCCAAAAATGGACAGCATTTTCTCTTCCTTAGCAGCAAAAAGATTTAGTAAAGTACTATATTCTTATAAATTTACTTGCAGGGTCAAGGTTAATATTGACCTAATGATATCAGTATGACTTGATGGATTTTTCAATGGGGACTCTTCAGTGAGGGTGACCTCAAAGTAATGGAAAAAACCACTTTCAAATCAGAGCTTACAGACCAGAAGGAATCACTATGGCTGTCCCATCTGACTTGCATTACATGGACAACCAAGTGCCACCCAGCAGCTTCCTGCTATGGTGCAAATCCCTTCTGCTCTTATCTCCTGTGCTAAAGAGGGCTCTACTCCTCTTCTTCTACAGTCTCATCCAAGTACTGCTCAGAGAACAACCCTTCAAGCAATCCTTGCCAGGTAGAAAAGCCTCTAGAAAATCCCTTCAGGGCTTGCATTCCTGGTTTTTAATGAGAGGCTGGAAGATCGATGGCTTCGTGCTCAGGAGTATCTGCCAACAAATGCCAGGTCTAGCCTAGCTCCTCAGCTGAAGCATACCCACACTGTGTTGCACAGATGCTCAGGCTGGCTTCTTGGCAAACCAGCTCAGGTGTCCTTGTTGAGTGCTTTATTGCTAGGTATAGCTGGCACATGCTTGTATTCTTGGCAAGCCAAGCTCTGGGAGCAGTGACAAGTGAGCAAGAGGCAATGATGGGTATCAAGAGAGGCAGTATGTTCATCAATTAGGAAGATCAACAAGAGGTTTCAGCTTGCTGAAGTTTGCTTTAACAGCCAGCACAGAGACAGACTCTTACGCTACCACACCCTGCTCCCAATGAGAGAGCAGCTGCAGAGTGGGCAGTGTCAACAGAAAACTTCTCACTAGATGCAGCTTTGAGTCCCAATGACTACAGAGCAGCAAATTTAAGGCTGTTGCGAAGCTGTCACTGTAGAAAGCATTGCCACCCTCAAAGGTTTGTCATCATTCTGGAACAGAAGGTTTGGTTGAGCTGGTAGGACCATTGCAAGCTCTCCTTTTCTGCTCCCCTGTGAAGTCAGCTGGCACCAAAACAACTGCCCTGGAAAGCAGGTTACTACATCAACCATCTGATTTTGCTCTGAAAATGGTGGACAATCCTCTCTAGCTACATACAGGTGCTCATGTGAAAGAAACCCTCTGGGCCTGTGCCTGGTGACTCAGAGAAGGAGGGAGTGCAAAGCTGAGCTTTCATTTGGAGGCAGCGGAAACAACTTAAACAATAGTCAATTTTTTTGGTACTAATTCCAATAAACATTTACAGCCCATCCTGGCTCAAGTAGCGCTCTCCTGACTCACTCATACACCTCATTCTCCTGTATTTAATTGTTACAGCACAGGTACGATCACAACAGGTCTCCAGAGTAACCCTGTTCAGTTTGGTCTTGTTTCCCAGATGAATTGATCCTATGATTAACTAACTGAAACTACGCAAACCATCTGTGTAATGCTCATGTGAAGATGAATAATTTGCATGAAAACAATGGAATCAGTGTATGATGAAGGGTTTGGAAAACAATCTTCTACTATCCTTTTGAGAAAGTTTTTGCTTTCTCATCTTCTCCATGCCTCCAACCCCTACAACACCAACAGGTAAGAGATCGCTGGAGCTTCCAAAGGCTTTTCTACTCCTTTTCTCACTCTAAGTTTTCAGAAGATTTCCAGCTTGGGGTGACATGGAGTGAAGCAGATCAGCAGAAATGGGAAAATTAAAGTCAGAGCTACTCCAAGCTTTGGAAAAAGTCTGTTTTAATGTACCAAACTTCCAAAAGGAAATAAGGAGACAGAGGGAGACCAGTAGAAAGGAAGATTACGATTTCCGTCTTTCTGTCAAAAAAAAGTCATTATATGTTTTGAGATCAGGAAAGATGCCTATCTGAAATCTATCTGAATAAAGTAGGAATTAGCTTGGTATTCCCCAGCCCCCAAGGTGTTTTGATTTGCTTTGGTTTGATTTTGTTTTGTTTCTCCAGTTCCCACTCCTCTGTCACAGAATTATAACCGAGAACTTGAAAACTGGTCATATTTATGCAAAGTGGTTTCTCACTCCTTGATGATGTATTGCACCTGAGGTAATATAATACACTGCAAGGCAGCTCTCCTACCCTTCCTGGGCACCTTAGCTGGCACAGTAGCAGCAGAGACCCCTTCAAGGCCCCCTGCTCAGCTCACCCCTTGCACAGGCTACTGAAACAAAAAGCCTTCTTCACAACAAGGTGGAGGGGGAACACAAATCTTTCCAAAGATGACACAAAAGCAGTTAAGAGAAAGCCTGTGTAGCACTGGCAATGGTGCTGGGCAGGGGACTGGGCTGGGAAAGAACACTTTTCTACCAATATTCCTCCATTGTGTGTCTCCAGCTGGTCTCTTCTAGACCTTTGCTTATAGGTATCTGGAGATAAAGTCTGGGGGTAAACCTGACCTTTCACATAGGCTAATGGACAGCTGCCATCCACGGCAACAGAGCTACGCACATCACCAGAGCTGCCTCCTACCTGGCCCAAGCTGTACCCTGGAGGCTGTCTCAGCACACCCCACTAGCATCCCCCCAGCCCGCCACATTCCTCCCAAAGCCACAAGAGTTTAAAAGAGAACATACACAGCATTTCTGGCTCCCAGCAGATAGATGGGGTATCCAAGACCACATTGTCATTGCAATATTAAAAACCCACCAAGGAAAATGACACTGTGGCTTGGCCACATCTTCCTCTGTGACCGCAGCCTGCCAGCACAACTGGGGATCAAAATGGGGGCAGACCAGTGCCCTGAACTCACTGCCACAAGAGCAGGGAGTGGATAAAGAGCCTGCAGCTTTCAGACCTAATGCAGACCTCAGCTGTGTTACTTTGCTGCTTTTCAGTACTGTCTCCCCACGTAAAAAGGCACACAAACACCCCCTGAACCACTCTCAACCGAAGGACCAAGAAGACACTGCTCTTCTTCTCAAAGCCAGAAATCATGTTAACACCTTCCCTAATCAAGGTTTTAGAAGTGCTGAAAGCTATTTTATAGTCAGAAAAATCAGTAGATAGGTATGGGTGGTATTTAAAGGGAAACATTCCCACACAGTGACTGATGCAACTTATAAGTCAAGGTATCTTACTTCAGTATTTCCTCTACTTACCCAGGCCTTCCACCATGCCATTGCAGTCTCAGTAGTGATACCTGGGTCTGTTGGTGAAGAAAACCACCCATTATCACACTTCACAGTTAGGGAAACTGAATTTTGAAGGGGGTGGAGGGAGAAGAAAAGGAAAGAAAAGTTATTTTCAATAAACTTACCACAAGAAAACTGGAATAACTGTACTGCTCAGGAGGCTTATTCCCTCTGGAAGCAGCAGAATGTAACTGGTCTCTCTGTGCTGAGGACACACAGGTATAAACCATCCTTATCTAAAAATTCCATGGGCAAACGCCCTCAAACATGACTCAACCTGTTTCTTCACACATGATCTCACAGGGAGAGATCAAGTTGCTTAATAAGTGAGGCTTCCCGTGTGAGGAGCCCTACATTCAGTCCCGTTGACTAAAGCTCATTGTAATTTTTCCACTGCTTCTCCCCCCACACACACCCCCTTCTCCACTAACGTTTTGGCCTCTGGCACCGACACAGCATACAAATTACAACCAGGTAATTTCTCAGCATAAAACTACACTGAGACTTGGTGAGTTCTGCTACAATAGAATAGCCACTCATTCATTATTACTAACTCTTTCTATCTCTGCCAATCTGGAACACAGCAAAACAGGACTCTAGAAATTCAGCAATCCCTTCTCCAGTAAAAATTAAAAAAACCAAGCATACACAAACCAACCAAAACCAACCCAAACCCCAAAGAACAACCAACAAACATAGCCACACCCCACACCATACATGTCCTACATCTTACAGGAAGGCTCAATAAAGCAGCAGACTGTACAGAGACTTGGGATGTTCTTCACTTCCCTCTCCCCCCCATACCTAGACTTGCACGGCACCAGTCAAGAAGGACCTCTAGGCTAACATAGGACAAGCACATTTAAGGCTATCAACTCTCTGTAATGCCAAACCCAGCAAAGTTGTCATAGGGTTTGCACTACCTGCTGTGACATTTTAAAGCTTAGGAGTGAAGTGTGAAATGTTTTGACTTGGGGGTTTTTGGTTTTTGGGTTTTTTTTTTCCTTTTTCTGTTTGTTTTAAAGAGATCTGAACAGCTCTTAATGCTTTAAGTTGGAGAAATGTTTCTGTGAAATCAGCTGAAATATCTTATGGTTGTAGCAATATTTTCCTGTCTAGACTTTTGTCAGAATCCACCCATGCCAGCATTTATTTATTTATTGTAAATGGAAAGCTGCCTTGATGGAAACATTCCCACCAGTTATATCTTAACCCTTGCTGTATAGGAGCTTTATCCTCTCTCACATTTACAGAGCCACATGGGATGCTGGGTAAACACCAAACTATGGACCTCTGTTATTTCCTTCCCACACACTGCTATTTCACTTAACTCAGCAGGGTCCCCCATGGCCTGGGAAGCTGCCCTGGATATTCCCAAGAGAATGAGCTGTGCCAGCTGATCCTGCCTCAAACATATCCATCATATGGCAAGGGTAGGTTGTGAAGGAGGAGGCATTGCACTTGACATAATAAGCCCGTCTCTAGGGTCTGCACTGGCTTGGTTTCTCGCCATGTTTGAAAGGCAGGTTAATCAACTGCACACAGCAAGGAGAGCTCATGAGTGGTCTTCATTCCTCCTCTTCCTCCTAGGGGTAAGATGGATTTGCAAGCAGGGTGAATTTGCTTTTGCTGGATCCCAAGGCTGTGCCTGGCTGGCTACATATGCCTTTTCCCTGTGTTGGGATTTAACTGGGCCAGCTTGCCATGGAGGTCAGCTTTCTCATGGACTCCAAGGACAAAGTGACCCTTCTAGACAGAAAACCACAGGGTCACAGCAAACAGTTGTAGGTCGCAGAGGGGAGCAGAGACCAAATCGGACAGAAAATGGGAAAAAGCCCAAGAGGTCATTCTTGCCAGCATGAACTAAAAGGCTGTTAAGGGACAAAAGCAGGGATTTCAATGCAGAGAAACACTGGCCAGATTTTTAAAAATCAATATGGATGGGCTAGAAATGGCCTGGAGAACTTGAGCTCTGTAGGAAGGCTCAGAGCAGTGCCACACAGCCTTAATATAGACCAGAGCAGTTGGCACTTGCAGGCCAGTGGAGCAGAAGGCAGACACTACAACCCAGTATCCCTTTTGCTTGTGCAAATGCTGTTGAACTAAGCAGCTTTAAACATGAACAGACTCAACTTCGCTACTCCTTGTGCCTCCCTTAACACCTGTGCTGTGTATGAATGAGCTTTAGCCATGGTTCATGCACTTTACTACTGCGTGCCAGAGACACACACATCTTTCACAGCACCAGTAAGCTATGTAAGGCACAACCTCACATATAGCTCAGTGGTTACCCTCAGGACCACGCAAAACTTCAGAAAAGCAGCAAAATATGATGCATGAGTTCTCTCAAGCCTCACGGTCTCACTGCCCCCTCCACATTCAGGAGGCCATTTTTGCACTTCAGGTAATACTCCTTTTGGAAAGTGAACTCCAGATGCACTAACAAGACTGTCAGTAGAAACTCCACCCATCATCATATTAAGGTGGTTAGAATTTGACTCAGAGAGTCGTACTGTTTGTACTGTGGTACCCCACAAAATACAGTCATCTCTCAACTATCTACAAGATGGTTGCCTGGGCAGTTAGTCAATCATGCTATGGGTACAGACACCCATAAATTGTCTCCACAGTGAATCTTTCTCAAGTCTCATCCACAGGCCTCCTCTAGGCTTTCAGAGAGTCCCTGCTCCTGCCGATATGCCCGACACAGCCATCAGTCAGCAAGAGTGGGAAGCAGCAGCACATGCACCATAATCAGGTTTGGTTTGTGGGTTTTTTTGGTCCAAACCAGTTTCCAGCTAGACAAAATGAAGAAGCTACCAGGGTACTTTGCTTATCTTGACTCCAGCCTTGGGACTTTCCAAGCTTGAATCAGTGACATTGGAGCCACCCCTGATATATATTCAACCAGTGTAAGAAAAACTGTACAAGAAATAACAAGCAGGATTTCACTCAACCTTTTTCAAACCCCAAAAACATTTAAGCCATGAAATAAAGATGCTGATAGCCTTAGAACAGTGCATTACTGGCATTGTTTCAAGAAGATTTCATCACCCATAAAGCTCCAATTGCTGTGTTTTAGGTCAAATGAAAGCAATCTAAAGGATACTGTAATTTAGATTGAGGGTGACTAAAATCTTCTAGGGTACAGAGGCAGGCCCCTTTTCTGCTTTCCCATCTGTAGGTTTGTAAAGTCTGGCCCTGTGCCTGGAAAGTTTCAGGCTAAGAGCTGACTGCTTTGGAACATGAAAGCTTATGGAAACCAGGTTCTCAACTGCTCAGCAATTTAACTTACTCCATGGCTTTCACTTCTATCAGAGCTTTTCTCAAGCCTAACAAGTACAGCACAGCCCACTGGGAATTTCACCCCAAAGTTTGTATTTGTTTGTTTGTTTCAGTCATGAACTTGGAAATCAACCAGAATCATTGTGGAAACAACAGACCAAACACAGAAAGATACTTCTATGCAAAGCAATAGTCTGACGAATCATGTAACATAACTACTTAAGTTTAAGGAAATTAGAGCTCACGCCTCAGACCAAACAGGGGAAAGATATTCTGTTACAAGGCTAAACGCTTAATAACTTTCTCCAATCCAGTCTGTAAGTAATACCACATAGAGCTGTAGCTCTGATGATGAGACAGTTCAGCAAACTGCAGTTTTATACATAAAATAAATCACTAAATGCATGTAGTATACTATGCTTTCCAGGTCTGGACGTAACCCCCTTGCTTACAAGTCTTTTAACTCTACACCCATCAATAACAACACTTTGCCCTACCTCCAGTGATTTATATCAGTCTCTTGCCCCAGCAGCTGCTATGTTTGCAGACTTGTACTCTCTCACTGTGTAAACCACACTGGTTTCATTCGACAGATTTTAGGTCACTGTGCAAACAAGCCCAGAGACCAGCCACTACCTTCTTCTTCCATTGTTCTCTTTTTAAAAATTATTATTTTATTCTCCTTTCTCCCTGTTGAGAACTGCTTACATGGATACAAGCAGCTGAATGCCCTCACAGTTCTTAAGAGCAAATGCCCTTACATCTACTAATCGCCATCACCTGAAATCAGATCATTATATGGGAGAGCTGTGTAAATTTGCCAGCAAGCCTATCCAAACAAAAAGTTATTGTCTGTTTATGAAAGAAGTGTGAGCAGAGGAAAATGAGCAGGTGGGGAAGGCAGCAGTTCTGAGTAAGGAGAGCATCTGTAAAGCAAAAATAGAGGCACTAAAGCCTAAAAAAAATATATTCACATACCTGGCAGCTCACTGCTCATTCTGCCCTTTCCTCTTGTGCCTTTGAACTATCTTTCACAGTGAAAATGACCCCAAAATAGGCTTATTTCCATTTGAAAATCACTCCCACTGCTTATTTTCCAAGTTTCCTTTATTACCACAAGTAGCTTTGTGTGAAGTATCATAAGACAAAATTCATGTCTGTATGTTGCGGTGGGTGTTCAATCACGGAAGCAATACAGTAAAAACTCAGGGCTTGATTCCCCTCAGCACCTTCGCAGCTGAGAGGATGAGCCCTGGGGTCAGCAGGGACAGCCAGTGCTGCAGAAGACCCTGTACAGAGTTTGCAATGGGGTGTTGGATTCATCTTTCCAAGACACCTTTGCTTCACAGGGCCCCTCTGCTGCCAGTGGGAGAGCCAGGGTGAGGCACTAATAGGAAAGCAGCAGAGCACCACAACCCCTTGACTTACTCTGGCTCTGCTCTGCTTCTGGCTGACTCTGGCTGAGCATTTTTCTGCTCATTCCTTTCTTGCTGGTGCCAAGGAATTCCTCTCAGTCGCCCTAACAACTGCTCCCTATGCAAAGCAGGCAATTGCCACTCTTGTTTAACCCTAAAGGTCAACAAAGAAAGCACCCTCTGAATCAGAATGGGCAAAGGCAGCTCACTTGGGTCTGATGGGGGCATGACAGATGCCAGGAGTTCACATGCCAGCAGCGGGTGGGAAGTCTTTGGATGCTTACTTGTGAAATACTTTGTGCATGTCCCCACCTGCCTCTATGGGGACTGGATTTTGTGTACTCTTCGATGGAATAAGTACAGGTGTCTGTACACAATTAAACACAGTCCTGCTGCTTTAAGTGACCCTGTGATGGAGATATACTTACACAGAGCAGCCTAAGGGAGAAGAGGAAAAAGTCCCTGGATGTGCCTGGGGCAAGTGCTTCTCCACAGCTTGTCCTCTGCATGCATCTCTCTGAGAGCTGGTTAGGAAAGGGACTGCTGGGGCCAGATCCTGGCAGAGAGACATCTTGCATTTTGCTTGGCTGCAAACACATTGACAGGCTATTTTTACACATTTCCTGCTGTTGAGTTGAGGCTGCTCCTGAACTACCAAAAATACCAGAACGCCAGACATGAGTCATGTGCAGCACCTCCTGCCTCTTCCCTCCGCCCCAGCAGGGTCTGCAAGGGTACCCAGAGAGGAAAGTAGCTAGCTGCTGAGTCTGAGTAGAGCCAACACAGCTACAGCTGCAGGAACTGCCTGGCCAGGAGCGCTGACCCACATAGTTCAAAGAGAGGGGCTCTGTCCTTACAGCAAGGGAAACTGAGGCACAAAATGGAGGGCAGAGAAACAGCCAGAGCCTGATTTGCCTGCGGTAGCATCACAGGAGGGAAGGAAAGGCTTAATGCTGGCTGTGCCACCCTACAAAAATGACTCTGCAGAGTTGGTGAACCCACGGGTGCTCCATCAACTCCTCAGAACGCCTCCTGGCACCAGCAGGCTGCAGCTCAGGCCCCCGGGGAGCAGATAACTACTGTCTGTGCATGGCTTAGGAAAAGGAGAACAAGATTCATGTGGGATATGGAAAATTCACCTTCCAGACACATCTTCTGGGAGACCATGGCAGAGCCACTGGCTCAGGCCACCTGGGAAACAACCAGCCTGCTCTTCCCAGGGAGGTGCTGGGTCTGGCTGGCCTGGGTTAGAGGCAGACCTGCTTCTTTCCATGGCCAGGAGGGAAATGAGCTATTTCCTATTTTGACCTGTGAGTCACTTCAGCGATGCAGAAACCATTAGTATAGGCAAAAAAATAGACAGAAGGCTGGGAAACTCCAGAGCCTGCAGAGCTGCAGTTTCTCCCTGTCCACTTCTTCCCTTAGAGAAGGTCACAAGCTATGAGGCACTAGTAGTACCTGGCCACACCTGCTAGCCTGGGGAGAGAAAGACCCCACCAGGCTCTCTGTGCCTCCTGGTGGACAGGCTGGCACTGGTGGTGTCTCAGACTTGGGCTGCGTGTATTCCTGGAGCAGGTGACTCCTGGTGACCCATGGTAGACCCAAATCTACCATCACGATGACAATGGCTTGGAAGGGTTATTAAGTACCTTCTGAAGGCACCGCTCTGCTGAGGACATCGCAGCATTTCCCAGCTGGCACCAGGCCCAACAGCATCACCGCTGTACCGGCATCCCCGCAGTACTGAAGATCCCAACACACCTTACACATGTGGATCAGAAATCCAGAAAAGACTAGGAAAAAACTCTAAAGCTGATCAGGACTAACCTCTACATCTGGGCATGTTCACTTTCAACTTTCCTGATACACAAGAAAAGAGAGGCATAAAGGAGCTATAGTTGTGTTTCTAAGAAGGATGAGCTGCCGCATATGCTTGCCATATTTTCCCATTGGTTCTGGTTGCTCAAATATGCCTTTGATGATGAAGGGGAATCTTGAGATTCCTGTTTTCAGCTCCAAACATCTTCCTATTCTCTTCCTGAAAAAAATGGAGACTAGTAAACATTTAAGGGCACTTAGTAATTTACCTTAACAATGCATAAGCCATGGTAAGAAAAGATTCACTTTATTTAGTAACCTGCGCAAATACATGTGTGTTTATTGCATGTGGGTAAGTCTTGACTCCTATGTTCTCCTGTGCGCTCGAGGAATACTCATTCTCTAAATCCATATCCCTCTACCATCAGAAGGAAAAGTGTATACCATTTCTGCAGGGTCCCTACTTCTATTTTGAAGAAACAGTCAGTCTGCACCCAAGAATTGTGGCCTAGAGGCTCAGCACGATGCAGAAGGACACCAGCATGGATAAAGGGCAACTCAGGCACTACATGGCAGTGACTGACTGGCATGAGGAGAACTCACTTCAGTGAACTCTGTGGCAGAGACACAGTTGGGGTTATCTAAGAACCTTGAGTGAAGTATTTACCCATCCACTACAGTTCTGCGTCTCTGAAAGCTTAAAAGGAAACTTTTACTCAGTCTTTGTCACAGGCAGAACCTTTCAGCAGGTTCTTCCCTGTCTTTAAAGGAACTCTTTCATCTCATCATCTCACAGTTCTCCTAAGCTACAGTCAGAAATCAGAGCAATAGCTAGCTAGGAAAATTCCAGCATACTCACCCTTTCAGTGAAAGGGGGGACGTCCCTCAATCTGCAGGGAGAGGGGGAACTTTGCTGCAGAAACTGATGAAACTTGATATGAGCGCTAACCTAAAGGGCAAAGCACATTCACAGAGCGAAGATTAGACAACTTCCAGTGTGGGCAACATGCTCTGCCTGTGGTTTCTTAAGGAATGGGAGGATAGGGGGAAAGGGCATTTTTTCAGTTCCTGGCTCAGATTGCTGAAGCCAGTAAAATTACTGCTGCTGACTTCCATGCAGCCAAATAGGGCTTGCTGCTGTATGTTCACATGTAAATGCCACTCCTGAGACTGAAGTGTGTTTGATGAGAGTTGCTAAATCAGCATTAGAGGCTATTTATAGACAAGTCCGTAACCAAAGTCCTGGATCTGCACATTCCCAGTCTCTGGGGAAGTTCAGGTCAAATCTGATTTTTGTTGTCTCAGGCATGCATAAACCTAACCAACCACAGCTGCAGCCAGTGTCGGGTTTTTGTTAATGTGGAACAAAAATGCCCAGAGACTTGGCTTTAGGACGGCTTTTGTTTATCTGATCTCTTTCGAGAGCCCAAGCATGCCTTTCACGTAAGAAGCAGATGGAGAAACAAAAAAGACCGAAGGCCACAAACCCATTCTGGCTGAGTATTGTCTCAGCAGAGAGACAATTGGGGAGCAGAGTGAGAACAAGCAGGGCTCTTTGTCAGAACCCCTGACTCTGCGAGGGAGGAGCATAGCTCCGGGCAAAGGAGTTTGGCTCCCATTTGCAACACAGCCAGTTGGAGCTGCCAGAGGGAGGGAGGTGCTTGGCTCAGCCACCACGCAGCTCCCACCTGCTTTGCCACGATGACATAACGCGGCTACCATACCCCCAAAGATCAGTGCCCACCGTTTTTGCAGATGAGGCTCACATGGGCTCAGGGAGCTGTGTGTGTGCAAGGACCAGCTTCCTTTCCCAGTGCAGGCAGGGCTGCAAAGCTGCCATGCTGGGCAGACTGAGTGCATAGCACAGCTCAGCAGCTTTGCAGCAGCCTTGATTACCCATAATTGGTGCCTGCTGGGGTTGGAGATGTTTGTGGCCTACCTCTCTTGACCTTCTTCCCTGTCTTATGTTTCCACCAGCCCCCCTTCTCTGCTCTTCAATGGGGCTCAAAGAGATGCAGAGGAAGCATTAACAGAAGGGAGGGAAGAAAAAACTAGTTTGAGACAGAAAGAGAGAAGGGGTCTTATGACCCAGGCCTGCGTCCTTCAGGCAAGACCAATAAAAATCAGTAGCTGTGTTTGAAACCTGGTGACTCCTGTGTTTTCATAGGTGCAGGATTTACCATAGAATTTCTCTGTGCTAAAGTCTTGAACTCTAGCATCTTATCTTGCATGGCTTTTATTTTGCTGTTTCTGTATGTTGGATGACTTGTCTTTGAGACAGCAACAATAAGTTCAGATCCTACCCTACGTGTCAGTCAATATTTGAGCATTGACTCAACTGGAATTTACTCAGCATTTCCACCATGTTGTCTGAGATCTAAAAAGGTTTCCAACAAACAATGGCTTACTTTTGAATTAGGCAAAGACTGACATTCTCAGGCTAGAAACAGGAAACTGAGGCACAGCGCATACCCTTGCCTCTCCTCAAGTAATGCATCAGTAGCAACTTGGGGACAGGCATTCTGACAGCCCAGCTCAACCCCATGTTCTCCTCCTCACCATTAGATGGCTGAGCAGATTAGAAACCAAGTACGGACAAGTTTATCCCCTCTTAAAATGACCCTGCAATGAAATTCTCTGTAGTGTTTAACCAGTAAGCACTTTTATTGTTGATTTTGAATCCATTAAGGCTACATTATGTTGGATTATAAGACTTTGGCTACATCTCCCACATTTGCATGCAGGCATTACATTTGCAAGGTTTTCTCAGAAAAATGGAGCAGGCACATAAAATGCATAAAGGTTATATGATCATAACGTGGAAGCAGCATGTCAGTTACAGAAATTTGTACCACATGTACCAGTAACAAATCCATACCCCCATGTAAAACGTCTTTTTCCCACAAACTGCTTCCTCTGTCCCTCATCTCCATGCCCCGGCTGTCTTATCAGCCCACATCCCCACTGTTTCTGAAAACACACATCTTTTCCTAAAATAAGTTTAGTACAGTACATTGTTTCCCTTAAAAACTAAAACATTTCTCCTTCACTACCCCCTCCCCCCCAAATGAAAAGTCTATCATAATCTACACATCTGTTTAAGCACTGTTATATGTTAGGAATCTCTAATGCATTATTCAAAAATATCAGATCAGTAACAAACTTCTAAACAAACGAGGATGACCCAAAAATTCCCCTTCCCCAAAAACTACAGAGAACTGAAAATGCTATACTGCATTATCACACTTGCATGCATGTATCCTGAGCCACCTGTATTTATTCACCTTAAGCCCCTTTTAATAAATAACTGTCCAGCAGTAACATCCAGAAGTGTGCTGTCTCCTCCAAATTAAACTCTATATTTACAGAAGTAGGGCTGTTTTCTCAGTGAAATGTATTTTTTTTTAAAAACAAAACAAAACAAAACAACGTAACAGCAATAAAAACCAGCAAACAATTAAAGAGAAAAAGCATATTACTGATCATGTTGTCTAAAGACCAACAGAAGTAAAAAGCATTAGGAGCACCAGGTGCACATGCATTTGAACTGGTACAGTTCATGAAATACTGTCATTCATTGTTATGCTCGCTCATTCAGATGAGGAGCTGATTCTTTTCCTTTCTTCCCCCCCCCCCTTTTTACATTTAGGACCGTCTGCTCTGCATGCTACTCCCACAGATGGCAATACATTCACTAAGGTTGAAAGATGGCCATAAATACACTTTGATCAATGTGGTTCTGCATCAGCTTTAAATACCTGGGGTTTCCCTTCCTGCTGCTTTGCACCTTGTGCCATTTCACATCTGTGCTAAGTGTGAGCTAAAGGTTCCCCGAATCTATATTTTTCTCTCAGATTTGGGGAAGCATTAGATACTCACCTTTCAAATGATCCTATATGCTGGAAAATACAGGGGAATCATCCCACATGAGAACATTTCTTAGCAGTGTAACCACTGTAATTGCAACTGATATGTGACTACACCAAAACAAACATTGAAATATCAAGCCAGTTAGAGGGATTTTGTCCCTTCATTTATTTTGAGCCAGCTCTCAGCTGATAGACACCAGCATTACTGCCTTGATTTCAGTTGGCCTATTTTGATTTACACCAGGTAAGGCTTGAGCTCAGCAGACGGTAAAATAGCAATCAGTTTCTCCTACTGCATCATTATAGTGCCTGAGATCACTGCAATTGGGTACATTTCTACACAACCAAAAGGCATTTCTGTAGCCAGTGCTGCTACCTTTGCAAAGGCAACTCAGTTGCTATCAACTTCAGGCTCACCTTCTCTTCTTCCTGCTTTACTGGCAAACTAAACCTGCACTACTCCTATCACAGAAGCTGCAGCCAGAACTTGAGTTACACATCAAATACTTGATTCTATATAGTGAAAATGCTGGAAACTGCATTTATGCTGAATCTAATTTTCAAATTCATGGTGCTTCCTGCTTTATCATATATGGATCTGATCACCTGGAAGCCCAAACCACTCCTACCCTTGCTGCGTTTGCAAGTTATACAGAAATTGATAGTATCTGTTATCTCCACAAAACTGGCTATTCCAGCAAAGAATATTCCCCTCAGCTGCAAAAAGCAGGCATGTTGGATGTGTGACTGTGAGAAGCCTAAGCCAACACCTCTGTTCTCACTAGAAGTGAGTCAAATTCTACCAACATTAACATCAATGCAAATCTGCAGCAACAATACTGACCCCTCTCAAGAGCTGTACAGGTGCAATACAACACAAAATCTGGCTCCTAGGCTTTTTCATTAGCTAAAGTTTACTCCTGGCCCATCAGTTCAACTCCATTAACACATAGTAATTCCGTAAGCAAGTTTTCCCATTTATTATTATGTCATTTGTGAGCTCCACCATTGTTTCAATCTCATAACTGCCTACTGATAAGAGGCTCAACATCTACAGAGCAGTGGTCTGCCCCACTCCAAGCAGCTAAACCTCAAATGCCATGTTTTGTTCTGACAGGGAAACTGGTTTTACTTTCCCATTTCAATTCCTGGTTAGCATTATTTTGGCTAGTTATTCATAGCTAACATGAGAGGCTGTTTGGCTGAACTTTACATACATATTACCACTGGTTTTAGACCCAGCAAGTTTATTTCCACAGGCTTCCATATGACCAAAACAATGTCAGCCAATGATCTCTGCTTGTAAAGCACCTTCCCCCACATCCAGGTCCCTACCCCATCACTGCAGTCACCTTTCACTGGTGTCAAAAGTGGGGCTTCACCAGAACTGCAGTGGAAAACTGGACATGTTTCTGTTTCACCTTTCAACTGAAAGAAATGGAGACAAGTGATGACTCTGTGTTGCACTGGTTGCAAAAGGCCTTTCTATTCATAGGAGTGCTACTCTCTGAGCAACTTTTATAAAGGAAGAGAAACCAAACAAAAACCTCCAGAGTTCCCACACACAAACAGACACACTCACACACATATACACACACTTCTCTCTCCTCCAAACAAATCCATTCTTATGAAGCAAATTATGCAGATCCTATACAAGAGACTAAAATGAATGAGGATAGGGTTGAGTGCATCCTAATTCTCCTTTCTGATCACAATGAAGTCACAGGTTAGCAAAGTACTTGGGCATAAGGATGTTCTTTTTGACCTGCAGGACATTTTAATGCACGCAGAAGTGCTTTGCTGGCTCAGGTCTAAGTTAGGAACAGCTCCAAGGCCAGCTGGCACCCACGAGTGTGATTCCACTACCTGCACCAATGTACATGAGGTAAGAGCATAACTCTAGAGAGCAGAGCAGTGCAAGAGGAGAAGGAGGCTCTGTGGTTCTTCTGAGTTTATCTTTGACAGCCTCAGCTGCATACACACGGCATGTCGCAGTGATCAGCATAGACCAATGAGAGCTTGGTGTGGTGTTCTGCAAGTGGAACTTCCACTGGAAATAGTAAGTCTGATTTCTATCTGTACCAGTGCACCTTTATATGCCTGTAACAACTGCACAGAGGCCTTAACTCTGGAGGTACTGCACGATGCAGTTAGTGTTTTATCTTGGACTGACGTGCCAATAACTACTGTGATGTGCTACACACCCACACCTACACATAGATGGAGAGATAGATATATGCTGTGTCATAATGCAACATAAACATTATTTCTACAACTATCCTAATAACACAGCCAGTGCCAAAGCGAACCAGCATAGGGATTTGCAGCCACCCTCTCCCAATAAATATAATAGGTAGAGGTGGAGAAAAAGCAAGCTCAGGTGTTATTTTGATTCACTAGGGAATGATCTGGGCACAACCCACTCAAGTGTTGCTTAGTGAACACTATTCATGGGCTGTCCCGCAGTCCCGCGTCATAAATTCCCACCTCTGTGTAGGTGTTCACATCACTGTCTGGTGACACACAGAATTGAGGTCAGGGGTGAGCAGTCACAAGTTTTGGGAAATCCTCTAGCCAAACATTATACAAAACAGGGATAAAAGCTCGTACACATCATGCCATGCCTCTCAAGCACAGGTAGACTGCAAGGTTACACATTAGTGGGATCTGGGCTGTCTAAAGAAAGAGCTACCCATATAGGAATTAATGTTTGAACCACAAGGGGATCTAGTTCTGCTTGGTAGTAAGGTCAAAAGGAAATGTATCTAATTAAATAGCAATGCAATCAGTCCCTCAATGCTGCTATCAAAATAGCACATGCTGTTTGTATGGTAGAGCATTCATGCTCAAATTGCATGTATATTTGCTCCATTTTTGACCACATTTTCTGTAAATGAAAACTAAACATCTAGTAAAAACATTTTTCTCAAAATTCCTCTGAACTTTGGACAAATCTGAACCCAGGTCTTGTTCAAGGTTTGGATTTCTAGAACCAGTATCTGGCCTTCAGTGGCTATCCCATGCAACCAAGTCTAAACATATGTAGAGATGGCACGTTCAAAACTGATTTTCTCAGAAGAAAGAGATACCTCTCTTCTATGCTAGATTACTGTTGCTAGATTATTGGCACATAGTCCCATTTTACTCCATTCTTAGTATAGCCTCCTTATAAACTTTCATGGAAATTCCACCTGCAGAACCAAAGGCAGAAAGTTATCTTTGCAATTTTTGTTCCATGTAACATCTGGATGCAGTACTGTTGGGGAAAAGAAAGCAAATTCCTCAATGAACTATGTTTAACTAACTTGCAGGTGGCAGCTATCAAAACAACTGATGCACTTGTACCGGGTAAAGTTATTAATGAATGATCTGACGTACCAAGCCAGATGAATGCCATATGTATATAAATGTATACATACAAAAGCTGCTACTGTATCTAGATGATCATTTTGGTTTGTTTCTATACCCCATAGCTCTGAATCTATCCACTGAACGTTTACTCAGCACGTGTGGTATAAATATATATAAAATTGACACTTGACAATTCTTTTTCTTCTTTTTTTTTTTGCTGACCAGCAACAAATTCTGATATCTTTAACTGTAAACCAATACTCAATAAATATGCCGTGTTCAGCAAAGAGACATGTTTGGTCAATCAGGGTTTTGCTGCACTCTAAGCCATAGGCTGTGGGGGTGGACGTGAAGGAGGAGGTCCAGGGGGGGCTCGGGAGGGGGGTGGTCCAGGAGGTGGCTGCCTGGAAGGGGGCTGCAGAGACACAGGAGGAGAAGGATTCCTTGGAGCGTTGTTGAGAGGAACATTGTCGCGCCGCGGCAGCTTCAGCGGTGGGCTGTAAGGGGCAGAGGTTCCATCTGATTTCACACGAGTGAAGTTTATGCATCGTCCCTAGAGGTAAAGAAAAATCCATTATTCATAAAAAAGCAGGTGTTTTAACTATCAGCACCTAGCCAAAGGTACTATAAACAGAGGGGCCAGGCTGCACTTAGAGATCTCCATCCAGTATCATTCACTGGGTCCTGGACATGACATTCAGACCATGCTGTACTGAGGGTCAGCACTAGAAACAAATGCTTTCCTTGCTTTTCAGAGTTCCTACCTACAGAGAATAGCCTAGGACTGGTTTAAACCAAAAGGGACACCAGTGTGACTTTGCTCACATGTGCCCTCTGCTACTAGAGCTACGCAGAACATGCCTAAAGCCACAGCTCCACCAAAGTAATGCCTGCCTTGGTGAGATCTCTGACTAACAAAACTGGGCTTGAAAAAAACCGCATAGCAGAGACAGGATCATACCAGAGGAACAACCTTAGCAAAGACACCATCCGGAGCTCTCCTTTTCACTGTGATGCTAGCCTAGCTGGTGTCCGTGCTTTGAACACTACACTGGGAGAGTAGATCTGTCTTCTGTGTTTCAAATGTAGATATGGTTTCCCTCACAAACACCAACAAGGTGTGGAATTTGAACAAAGGGCTTTCCAGTGAGTGTGTTTCCAGCATGGATTTGGGATGCAGGCAGGCAAGACCTGGTGGGAGAACTGTGGATGGAGATTTTAAAACAGGAGTAGCTTGAGTTTGAAAAAACAGCAAGCACTGGGGACGTTCTGGTCTGCTAGGGGCAAAATGCAAATATGTCAGGGTTTCCTTTAGCCAAAACAAAGCTTTGCATAGGTTCCCATTAACCAAGTTCCATAGAGAAAGAGAGACAGACAGACCCTAAAGACAACCTAGCCTTCCCTGTGAGGAGCAGTCAGAGGCTCCTGGCCACTTCCAAACCTACATGGCAACATCAGTCAGACACCAAGATCTCTGCTGTACTTATTCCTCCCCATGGTCTGTAAGTTTTGTTACAAACTGCACCACTATTTTTGTAGAGACCTCATGAAATCCTGCAGACACAACCTTGTGTGACGAGATGAAGCACTCAGCATCACTGTCTCCGCCTCCTCACCTAGGGAGGTGGGAGGAGATGCTTATGCAAGAACCCAGCTGCCACAAGCTTGGCAGAAGCCTTAGTCTGGAAGTCATATAGGCCTCTCATCATCATCATGTGCAAAGGCTGGAGATAAAAACTGCCTGAAATGTGCTGCCAACAGCCCATTTACAGGAGCTGGGATATGTTTTCCAAATAAGTAAGTGTGGCCTGGAAAGTACCCATCCCATCAGTGATGAAGTCCATTTACCAGCACCTTTTCCTTTGCGCAGCAGGCCTGTTTTGTTCCATGTAGTAATCATCCTAATGAAAATGGCCTCTACAGTTTAGCACAGAGGAAAATGTTACCTGTTTCTCTTTTTCCAAGGCATATGCTATCTGAGGGAAAAGTAAAAAAAACTATTTGGTTTGTTTAGAAAATATCTACCCCAGAAGGCTTCTTCCCTCCATTGTTTTGAAAGACCACAGAGCTGCAGATGTTTAGGCTGTATACTGGAATCAACAAACCAAATTCAGCTCCAGGTTACGCCAACATCCTCCAAGCAAAATTCTGGAGAAGGACACCAGATTTAGAAAAGCTTTTCTCAGAGTTAAGCAGCTGTAGATCATGATCACAGCTACCAATAGCTGTGATAACAAGGGAATACAAGAACCCACACCAGCGACAGATAGCTGCTAGCTCAGTACTGCCTGGCATGAGGAAACTATGAAGGTGTTAAGAGAATAGGCTGAGTTCCTGCAGCAACCCCACAAATCACACATTCCCCTGGAACCCAGGTAAAAGACATCAGAGCTGAAACCCAACTATCTATTTTGTTGAGTGACTCCCAATACCTGCACCTTCATTCATGAAAACTATTCCTTTAAAAATAAGGGAATAACTTCAGTCTATGGCTTCTCTGAAGAAAGCCAAGCAGAGTATTAAGAGAAGTTACTGTAAGCTCCAGAGAACTCAGAAAATGATTCAACAAATGTAGTAATGCCCAAAGGGTACCACCCTGCCACTTACTTGGATTGGACATCTCAGGGCTTCAAGAGCTCAGCTGCAGCCAAAAGCTGTTTGAATGGGTGTGTCGTTGCCTGTACATGAGACATACTACGTAGTTCTCAGCCCCGGCTTTCACCATCACAAATTCACCACTACATTTAAACAACAGCCTCAATAAGTAGGACAATATCCCCTTTTTAAAAAAGCAGGCTTGTTATAACAGGCTTTGGCTATGAACCAAGTTTAAGGCAATACTGTTCTAGGGTCAGAGCCTCTGCAGGGAGATATCAAAGGGCAAAAGCCAAGGTCTTGGTTACTTCTGCCACAAAGATAAACCATTGGATCAGAAAAACCCTAAGTCAGTTCTCTCCATCAGAGAACTCAAGTCCTCACCAGCACTGCAGTGAGCAGCCATCCTTGTCAGCTTGCAACTGCCATTTGCATTCTGCTGGGCTTTATTGTATTCAGAGCACACTTGGAAATTCAGCAATATTTATTGCTATGTGGTGAACACACAGATATGTATGATAGCTGTACAGCAAATACATTTAAGAAAACTCCACCTTGATAAAATTATGAATTTATGACAGCTAAATAATCACTCAGGAAAAAAAAAAGTCAGAGGTGTTGAGATGCAACATATGCGGAGGGAAAAAATGAAGAACAATCTCCCTCATATTAAATGCAAAGCTGCAAACACAATACCAGTGCTTTTGCATACAAGCCTTTCCTGCTTCTCTGTTATGTCTCTCTCCCAAACATCAATTCCAAATATATTCATGGTCTATAATCAAAGGGGATCCCATAAATCTGTTTGCATTACTTTCACTTCAGTTAAAGTGATAGGCGACGTCAAACTGCTGCCAGTTTCTGCCACACTCACTGATTTGTCAGACAGATGGGTAATTTAAAGGCCATGCGCCGCATTGTGTTATGAAAAAATACGGTTGCGTTGGGAGAGTCTGACAGATAGAGGCTTGGATGATCGATGTATGTATTGTGACACTTCCTCACAAAAGATTATTGGTGTTAGCCTACAATCTCATGTATCAAAGACTTCTGGTGAATACTGAAGCAAATCCTCCTGAGCAGTTCAAGCAGCCATTGATAAAATGAAGCTGAACTCTTAGCCGGTGTTAGGATTAACAGACAAAAGGGAAAGGAAGGAACAAATGATAATATATCGTAAGTCATAGCTTAGACTTATCAAGTGTAGTACATCAAAGGATTTATAGGTTGAAGTGTTAAGCCCTCCACTCATCACATTTCCCTAAAAACACAGCACCACAGCTATTCTACCAAATATGTATATCCCTCTGGGGTTAGTTAATAGAAGAAAAAATCATTGTGTTTCTCAAATAAACATTCTAAACACAGGATTCTTAATAGCCTGTGCTTGAAAGGATGAAGTAGTTTCCTCACCAAAGGCATATAAAGGCTTTTACACCCCAGAGAAGATGGACAGAAACTAGGTACCCTGCACACTCACCTGTGCTCTCTCTGCACAGGGCATTAACAGGGATTAAAAGCCACCACCATCTGAGTAATGGTAACAGTATTTTTTTCCCTAAAGCATGATATACACTAAGTGTTTAGGGTGTTAAGAGTTGCAAGGTCCAGTAATACCATGATGATCTCAGGCACAACAGCTGTCCGTAGCTGCTTTATTGTTTTCTAGGAAGCAGATGATCTGTGTAAAGCCAGTTCTGTCTGGTTTCAGCCCCGCTCCCAGTACAGCATCCCTCAGATGGTGCGACCCACACTGCGTACTGTCATTCAGGCACCAACTGAAGGTCAGCAATGTGCCATATGGAGTTACGCCCTTACTTCAGCTCACATCTGCACAGTCTTCCTAATGCACAATTATTTTGCCTCCCCATATGTCCATCCACTTGTTAGGCTCTTGTTATGCTGCTTGCCAAATTGGCTTTTCAAAGAGTACAAATACTGAAGCTGTGGGATCTGCCCTTGTCCCGACTCCAGCTTTTATCCCAGTGTAACAATCACATGTGCAATTCAGGCACTTTGTGCTTCTAGGCAATGCCTCCTCGACCACCTAGGATGTGTTTTTGTGTGTGGTTTAAGGGGGGAGGAAGGGAGGAACCTCTTAAAAACCACCACATCTTGTTTCTGGGCTACTTTCATTTCTCAGTAGATCATTCCCCAGCGCTTGTTCCCCTAAAATGTTTAGCTACTACTCAGCAAGTTTTCAATGGAAAGGAACAACTGTTAAAATTACCCAGGCAATTCAAAGACTGCCATGGGCAAGTCTCTTCACCCATGATCCTAAGAGCACTTTGGCAAAAAGAATTTTCAAAAACCTGCCCCATCTGCTAGTAGCCATCCCTTTTTTCTGTTCATTTTAACGCACGCATTGGTGTTTATTTAACAAAAAATCAAATCCAGTTTCATCTCTGTGCATGCCAGAGTGTTTGCATCCACAGAAGTATGTCTGTTTCTTATTTTTAGCTGCATTAATTGACCTAATAAAAGATATCCTTCCTGTTACAAATTTTGCTTGTTTTCATTCACTCTTGGTTTTGCTTATGGAGTCTCAGTGCTGCAATTCTGACTAGCAGAGACAGGTCTCTGACTGAGGAAGAGTTGGCTGCACTTAAATGTTTACTGAAATTTCTTGGTCTTCGACTTCGTAAGAATATGATACTTGCCTTTACATTTAAGAATGGATTAAAATAAAATCATCCCTTTAAAGTTTGAGCATAGCAATCTAAAACACTGGATCACTAAAAGAAATAAATAAATAAATTGGCTCCCAGTCAAAAATATTACACTTAGGATGCTGAAACCCAAAATGAACATAGAATCACAGAATCGCAGAATCGCTCGGTTGGAAAAGCCCTCTGAGATCATCATGTCCAACCGCTCCTGTCTACCCCCTAAACCATATCCTTAAGTTCCTCATCTACCCGCTCTTTAAATACATCCAGGGATGGTGACTCCACCACCTCCCTGGGCAGCCTGTTCCAGCTTCTGACGACCCTCTCAGTAAAGAACTTCCTCCTTATCTGTAACCTGAACATAAATTCTTTGGGCTCAAATAAGTAGTCACCTTTGTCCCCAATTTTGTTTAAGGATGTTACTGGGATGACTCTGCCAGCTTGCAATGGATGTGGTTCACTTGTAATGGCCACGTAGCTTCCCTTCCTAAATACCTACTGATAGTTCAGTGTAAAAGTAGAGCTCTAAAATTCAAAAGAACAGATACAAGTTTTTATGCTACCTACAAAACTACAAGAGCAAGCATCTACAAAAGGTCAGAATCACTTTAGCTAAGAGAAGATTTTGATCCACACATCCAGAAACCAATGGGATATATACCTTTAAGATCAGTGACTCTTGCAAAAGCAAAAAAATCTTGGAAAAATTGGAGAAAAAAAAGTGTTCTAGGAGAAACACCTACACCGAGTATCCTAAAACAGCAACAGTATTGGAAACTTGCTCAGCAAAGGTATTTATGAATGAGGTAGGTTGTGGATACAGTGATCTTATAGAGAGCTGAACTGAGGTAGTACAGAGTTCCCACTATTTGAGTTCCCTGGGCAAGTGTCAGGATTAGCAGCTGGCTCCTCAGGAGCCAGGATCTATGTGCATCAGCTTTTGCCAAAAGCTTCCTCACACTGCACTGCTTCATGCTGACTGTGCACTGAACATGTCATGGCTCATTAAAACCTTCACGGATTTCCTGGAATTGCACTGATTACCCTGCAGCATACAGGCTAGAAATAAGTGAGCTGCTGAAACTGTTCTTCACGTAAAACCTAAGCTTGCCTGGTTTTCAAGTGTATTCAAGTAACTTTTATATTTGAGACTGAGATACCATTTTCATGTTGAAAAATAAAGTATTGGAAATGTCAGAGATTCCCATATCACCAGTTTGGTAGCTGATCATGCTTTCAGGTCAATAAATACGTAATTTATAATTAACTTCAAATTATATTAACAATTAAATTTTAATCATAGCCATTAATTATACTTTGGTCATTGCATTAATCATTAGCAATTAATTTATTAACTTGTAATTAATTTTTATATGAAGCCATTTTCAGTTATTAGGTCTCAAATAAAAACATTAAATATCATCAACATAAATAATTGTTTACATGAGAACCTGACTTTAAATATCTTTGAGTTTAATAAGCCCTCTCTTGTCAATAACAATTTTCTGGGGATCTCTTTGGCAGCTCAGCATTGGTGCCTAAAATTATGGTAACCCCAAACTATGAAGAGATACGAGAAAATGGGGTTGACTGAAGAGAGGACAAAGTATGGTCCAATAAAGTGGCAGTGTGGAACAATGAGAATTTATTTATTATCTTCTTCAGGGCTGCTTTTAAAAATGAAAATCAGTTCAGCTCTTTCTTTACCCCATATATTATTTGGTCTTTTTATAAGTAAACTCACATCACTTCTGCTCCCTCCTCCTGTGACGGAGTTATTGGAGGGGAAGGAAATCACTGCACTGAGGATTGTGAATCACTCATACTGTAACAGTGAGGTCCCTGTTGTGGCCTTAGGTACATCACAAAGTCAAATTGAAAATTACAAAATGATGAATGCAAATGCACAAGGATGATCCAAGCAGGAGCAGCACAGCGTGAGCGAGGTGGTGCTGCCAAGAAGTGTAACCTACTGGGTTCGCTTCACACTGCAAAAGCAATTAGACTGAGCTTTAAAATGTGGGAGGTAACACAGCTTTAAGCAGGACCCATGTCCTGACCCAGGAAGGAATAGGATATTTAAAAGCAGCTGAGTCACATGCAGGTCCTTCACACAGTCCACAAAGACCCTTATAAGCAAATTTTCTCTTACTTTTTAGCAACCAAACTAAACCACCCACAAGCCCCAGTCACTGGCTTACTGGCAGCACCAGGGAGACACAGCACAGAAAGCCAGTCTCTGCTTCACAAACCCTGGTGCCTGTGTGACAAATAAGAAGAGGGCTGCATACAGGCTGGAAGCAGAGCACATGGTGACAGTGAAACACAGCTGAGCAATGCCTTGGGCTACCGACACATTCAGAGTAAGACCCGTTGGCTTAGCCAAGACATGGCCCACATCATTGCCTGGAAAGCCCAGGCAAGAGCCAAGATGCCTGAGCCCCTCTCACAAAGGCCAAGGGGGACCAGTTTTGCTCTGTAAAGGGGCCGAGAGAAGAAATTATTCAGAAGTTCAGTATGCCCTCAGACATCCTGGCTATAAGAGCCACATAACTGAGAAAGTAGGATTTATGGGGTGGGGAAGGGAGGAAAGAGATCCAAGGGATCCCCCAGGGGTCAAGGGGGGTTGCCAGGGCAAACTCACAAACAGGCCCATGGCATGCACCACACGTAACAGTGGCAATAAAAGCCACCTTTTGGTTCACTTCCTGGCCAAGGGAAAGTCAACAACAACCAAAAGCCTTCATTTTTCAGGTAGAAGAAATATGTCAAAGTAAGTTTCACTTGGCCCTGAAAATTTTATGTTTTTCAATTCAAAACAACTTTTTTTTGAATTTCAGGTGGAAAAGTTGTTTCAAAACAATAATTGAAAAGATAAAGACTTTTTCAAAGGTATTTTTTCCACTTCAGCTAATTCCACTAGCATGCAAAAATGTGTACAGACCATCTAAAATAGCAGGTTTTAGCCAAAACAATAAGTCATCTGGAAAATGGTGTCCAGAACTACCAGAGAATTACAATACAGATAGGAACCATTTTGCAGTATCCCAGTCTACTGTAGCTTCTTTAATCAGAATGCTGAGAGTTGAATACAATCAAGTATTGACAGGTTCCCAGAACATGCACATCTGCAGACACTGCTCCCCATTTCACAGTCCCAGCTGTGCATGACACTGCTCGAAACCAGGGATGGGTCCTCTGGGAGCAGTCTATTCAATTAGTTGGAAGACCAGTGCAGGAATACACTGAAGAGAAGTCAGTTACTTCCAACTTAACCCTGGAGAAGCCAGCCAATACTAAGGAATCTGAAGGAGGAATAGCTCAGCCCAGGAAACTGGCTACGACCAGATCTTTGACCATGGGCTGCTTTACAAGATACCAAGCCTGCTGGCAACAGACAGGAAATGCCTGTCTCCAAGGGGGAAAAGGTTCCCAAGGCAGGAGCTAGAAGAGCTCGTTGAAAGGTCTTTAAATTAGACTTGAAGGGGGTTGAGGATAAAACTGGGCTGGCTAACAAGGAGTCTGGGAGCAGCATGCTGGTACCTGTGGGACAGTATGGTAGTAAGGTCGTACAGTTGACCGTCTCAGTAAAGGTGGAGGGATGGTGATCCATGTGGCAGCATAGACACAAGAGTTGATAGGCTGACAACTATGGAAGCATCTGAGCATGGTCTTGGTGGGAATTAGGACTCCTCCCTCCAAAAAGGCAGCAGGATCATTAGCACAGCTGAAGTGCATCTATACCAATGCACACAGTACGGGCAACAAACAGGCCACTGTGTAGCAAGAGAACTATGATATAGTTGCCATCATGGAAACATGGTGGGACTACTCACATGACTGGAGTGCTGCAATTGATGGCTACCAACTTTTCAGAAGGCATAGGCGAGGAAGAAGAGGCAGTGGCGTGGCCCTCTATATCGGGGGGAGATATGAACGTCTAACACTTAATAAAGATGATGATAAGGTTGAATGTGTATGGTATGGGTGAGAAACAAGGGGAAGGCCAACAAGGCAGATATCGTGGTGGGAGTTTGTTACAGATCATTCAATCAGGAAGATGAGGCTGATTAGATACTCCATAAAGAGCTGGGAGAGATTTCACAATCACTACTTCTTGTTCTTGTGGGGGATTTCAACTTCCGAGATGTGTGCTGGGAATACAATACAGCAGAAAGGAAGCAGTCCCAGAGGTTCTTGGGGCGTATGGAAAATAATTTCCTGATACAGCTGGTGAAGGAGCCAACTAGAGAGCGTGCCTTCCTGGACCTACTGCTTGTTAACAGAGAAAGACTTGTAGGAGATGTAATGGTTGGAGGCCATCATGAGCATAGTGATTATGAAATACTAGATTTTTTGATTCTCAGAGAATCAGAGGGGTGTAGCAGAACCACCACCTTGGACTTCTGTAGGGCAGACTTTAGCCTGTTCAGGAGACTGATCGGCAGAGTCCCCTGGGAGGCTGTCCTGAAGGGCAAAGGAGTCCAGGAAGGCTGAGCACTGTTCAAGAAGGAAGTCTTAAAGGCAAAGGAACAGGCCATCCCCATGTCCCAAAAGATGGGATGGCAAGGTGGAAGATAGTTGTGGCTAAATGGAGAGCTTTGGCCAGAACTCAAGAACAAAAGGAGAGTTTATGGCTTTTGGAAAAAGGAGCAGGCCACTTGGACTACAAAGGCACAGTGAAGCTATGCAGGGAGAAAATTAGAAGCCCAACTAGAACTCAATCTGGCTATGGTCATAAAAACCAATAAAAAATGTTTTTATAAATACATTAACAACAGAGGACTAAGGAGAATCTTCTTTTATTGGATGCTGGGGGAAAGACAGTGACTAAGGATGAGGAAAAGGCTGAGGTACTTAATGCCTTCTTTGCCTCAGTCTTTAATAGCAGAAATAGTTTTTTGCTAGATACCCAGCCCCTTGAGCTGGAAGACAGGGATGGGGAACAGAATAAGAGAGAATTTGAGACTGCATCTGGAATATTGCGTTCAGTTCTGGGCCCCTCAGTTCAAGAAGGACAGGGAACTGCTGGAGAGAGTCCAGCGTAGGGCTACAAAGATGATCAAGGGAGTGGAGCATCTCCCTTATGAGGAGCGGCTGAGGGAGCTGGGTCTCTTTAGTTTGCAGAAGAGGAGACTGAGGGGAGACCTCATTCACGTTTATAAATATTTAAAGGGTGAGTGTCACGAGGATGGAGCCAGGCTCTTCTCGGTGACAAACAATGATAAGACAAGGGGTAACGGACACAAACTGGAACACAGGAGGTTCCACTGAAATTGGAGAAGAAACTTCTTCTCAGTGAGGGTGACAGAGCATGGCCCAGGCTGCCCAGAGAGGTTGTGGAGTCTCCTTCTCTGCAGACATTCAAACCCCGCCTGGACACCTTCCTGTGTAACCTCATCTGGGTGTTCCTGCTCCAGCAGGGGGATTGGACTGGATGAGCTTTTGAGGTCCCTTCCAATCCCTAACGTTCTGGGATTCTGTGATTCTGTGTAATAGGACCACCATAATCCAAGAGTAAATGGCTAGTGACCTGCTGCACCACCTAGACATACATAAGTCTATGAGGCCTGGTCGGTTACACCTGAGAGTGTTGAAGGAGTTGGCAGATGGGCTCACCAAGCCAGTCTTCATAATTTATCAGCAGTCATGGCTAACCAGGGTGGTCCTAGTGAACTGGAGATTGGCAAATGTAATGCCCATCTAAAAGAAGGGACAAAAGGAGGATCCAGGAAGATGCAGACCTGTCAGTCTGACTTCAGTGCTAGGGAAGGTCATGGAACAAGTCATCTTAAGTGCCATTACAGACCATTTACAGGACAACCAGATGATTAGGCACAGTTAACATGGTTTCATGAAGGGCAGGTCCTGCTTAACAAACCTGATCTCCTTCTATGACAAGGTGACCTGCTTGGTGCATGAAAGAAAGGCTGTGGATGTTGTTTACCTGGACTTCAGTAAAGCCTTCAATACTGTTTCCCACAGCATTCTCATGAACAAACTGCTTGCCCAAGGCTTGGACAGGCATACACTCTGTTAGATCAAACACTGGCTGGATGGCCAGGCCCAGAGGGTGGTGGCGAATGGCGCTAAATCCACTTGGCACCTGGTCACAAGTGGTGTTCCCCAAGGCTCAGTGTTGGGGCCACTCCTGTTTAATATCTTTATCAGTGATCTGGATGAAGGGATTGAGTGCACCCTCAGTAAGCTTGCAGATAACACCAAGTTAGGTGGGAGTGTTGATCTGCTTGAAGGTAGGAAGCCTCTTCAGAAGGATCTGGATAGGCTGGATTGATGGGCTGAGGCAAATCACGAGCTTCCATAAGGCCATGTGCCAAGTCCTGCACTTGGGTCACAACAACCTCATGCAACACTGCAGGCTTAGGGAAGAGTGGCTGGAAAGCTGCCTGGCAGAAAAGGACCATGAACATGAGCCAGCAATGTGCCCAGGTGGCCAAGAAGGGCAATGGCATCCTGGCCTGCATCAGGAATAGTGTGGCCAGCAGGACAAGAGAAGTGATTGTCCCGCTGTACTCAGCACTGGTGAGACCACACCTTGAGTACTGTCTTTGGGACACTGCAGTATAAGAAAGACATTGAGATGCTGGAGAGGGTACAAAGAAGGGAAAAGCTGGTGAAGGGTCTTGAGAATAAGTCCTATGAGGAACAAACTCTCACATGCCCAATACCACTTTTCCAGCTTTGTCACACAAGGAAAGTGACACAGAGAATCCATCCCAGCATTGAAGATAGGGCTATTCAAACAATTTGTATCATGGTCCATTCAGTAGGGAGCTACATGTTGTTTCCAGGCCTGCCTTAGCAGGAAAACACAGCAATAGGCTACAAACAACTCTTGAAAGAATGGCCAGTGTCACAAGATTGGAATGCACAAAACATCACATGTCTTGGACCTTGCTGAGGTTGTGGCTGAAGTAACACACAGTGCAGATCCATAACAAAGCCTGTTGATTCTGAGTCCTAAAAAAGCTGAAGTGGCAAAGGAAACTGAAAAGGATAACACTAGGCATAATCAAAGTTAAGGTCTATCGGACATACTTTCTATTCAGTACTGATCTCAAAGTACAGTCACATCAGACCAAATCCCACTCAAACTTGAGAGAAATATCATAATCTAAACCTGCACTCACAATGCATGATTTACTGCCTTCCTCTTTTCTGACAGATTTTATGGAGGAGGCTCCCAGAGTGAAGGAAGTAAGGAGAGCCACTGTCAGGTCATGTCATCCACCCAAGGTTATGCAGCAGCTTCAGGGGAAAAAGAAAA
Organism: Mesitornis unicolor; assembly: GCF_000695765.1. Classification (NCBI taxonomy): domain Eukaryota; kingdom Metazoa; phylum Chordata; class Aves; order Mesitornithiformes; family Mesitornithidae; genus Mesitornis; species Mesitornis unicolor. The sequence continues at coordinate 51,994 of NW_010173732.1, read as the reverse complement.
AGGTATTTACAAGTTCAGGACTCATGACTCACATCCCTTGTTTTAACCACAGCACCACACATTTCCACACTTGAATGCTGACCAGACTAGAATGAGGTTCAAGAAAAAAAACAACAGTGGTTCGTTTGCAAGAGATTTTTCTTTTTCCTTTGGCATTTTCAGGAAAAAGAAGATTGCACTTGCCCATCACCTAGAATGGGAAGGGCTTTGGAGCATAGCAACAAGAGCAACAAACATTTGCTGGGTGCAACAGGCTCAGCCTTGAGGTATTGGCGGCTTGATGGGAGGAGCAAATTAGGCCACAAAGAACCATAACTGGTCTTGCTCAATCTGTAATTAAGTGTCATCATGCTTTCCAGAGTGAATTGTTTGATTGTCTCTTCAGGAGCAAGCTGTGATTATGGTATGCACAGAGGAAGAGCACAATACTCCTTATCCACCTAGGGTATAGGATAATGCTGGAGACTCTCAGAGAGATTTCTGGTGAAAATGGTTATTATTTTTCCTTGCCTCAGCCAAAAACGTAAGATCCTGGCCCACTACAGACAAGCTGCCTCTTAGTTTAGAGCCTGGAAACAAATACAAGTATCCCCAACCCATCTTGGGGTAACTGGCCCCTAAATGGTTCTGTTGCTTCCTACAGCAAGTAGATGATAAACCCACAGTTCTCAGGTTCATCTGTGCTTATCTCACAAGGATTTTTCTTCTCTTGGAATGAGACTCGTACAGTTCACTATCAGTGCTGCCCTATTTACAAAGCAAAGAAAACCACTTATTTCCCAAAAGCTCCTATGTTAAGTTGGATAGAAGAGCTCCTTGGGACAAAACCACCTTATTTCTAGGAATGAAGAAAGCAGGGAAGCAACTCAAGTACTAGAGTCCTGACATGGAGCTCTCCTTCCCATTTCAAGTACGCTACAGAAACCTAACAATCTATGCAAATACATCCCTGCATAGGGAAAATTTCCCCTATGCAGCTTGACCAGTCTATCAAGTATCGGCTCTGCATTTTGAAGTTACTCTTCCACGAGCACCTCATTGCCACCTCTCTTGTACAAACTCTGTTATGCACCCTGACCTCAACTTAGCAGAGATAGTGTCCTCTAGCAGCAGAAAAGAATAGGTACACTTCCTTTCATTTTTCAAAGCTCTGCTCCACTCGGAGTGCCTCATCCATAGCACTGCAAGAAGGGACATTGCTTTTGGTGGGTTTCACTTCACAGTTTCTGTGTATCCCACTCCTTAAATTTCTCAGCCAGTGAAGACTGAGGTGTCTACTTGGGTAATTACAGTCCTTAGAAGAAACCCAAACATGATGGGAAAAGAAGGAATATGCTCACATGACAAATAAAAAAAAAGGGCAGAAGACACCAGTGCTGCTGCAAAGAGCACAAAGGGTTTGCAGCCTTGTTGTTCAGGAACAGTTCCTATCTGAGACTAAAACTGGCATAGAAAACTGGAGGATTTTATTATTAACCTGATATTTATGTTCAAAGCAAGAATAAACTGATTAAGACTTAACAGGCATAGCTTATAAGATCTTCAGGTTGGGTAGTATCTTTGTGTTACTTGTACAATGGCAGACACAGTGTTTGCGTTTTCTTCAGGTAGCACAACATAAACCGCAGTACTTTACACAAGAACAGAGGCATTGAGAATTACAGCTCCTCTGTAGAGAGTAATGATGCAACAGCTTTTGATCTTCAGTTATCACTCTGACTTCAGTATGAAAACTAGTATTAATACATATCTTACACAGTGGTTTTATTTCCAGAGCTCAAAAACCTTCAGAGGAAGGTCACGGCACTACTCATTCTGCATATGATGAAATGTATTCCTACATATTTACTAGAAGTATGCAAGCAGAAAGCTAAGGAAGGCTGGGTAGGTTAAGTTCTGGACTGTTACCCAACTTGGAAGAAAAGGAAGTATGCCCAGGTCCCAGCAATCCCACTGAAACAAGGTAACATGGGGTTCAGCATTGAGTCCGTGGTGCTGACAAGAAACAAATTAACATATTGACAGCAGCGTATCTGTTCACTTGCATGTGCAAATCATGATTCTGCACATTCAGTCCTAGTAAGCAACTGTATGTGCATTTGTCTTTAAAAATAAAAAGGTGTATGTTCTTCCTGTGAGCTTGTGGAAGTTGTGGGCTTCCTCCTAAGCCCCAAGACGGTTTCTTTACTCCAAGCCAGGCCTGCCTAGCTTAGACACACTGTACTCCAAGTACAATTGTGCAGCATCTGTGAAGTGCTGCCTGGAAGACTGTGATAACAACATGCAAGAGCCTACTCTCCCAGGGCAGTCACAGTTAACGTGGGACTAAGTCACCACTTCTTACCCTAAAAAACAATTGAGAATCGGACCTGGTGAACCTGTTCCTTTACCATAAATATCTAAGTGGTACACATGCTTTAAGAGTAGCAGAAAAGTCCCCTGTCTACCTAATAGAGTTCATAGATGAAGTGTTCAAACTGCTGTTAGGAACATGGTCTCAACCCTCCTAGAATTTACTGTTTATCTCATTTATCACTGTGGAACTACAGTACAAAAGAAGTGAAGTAACTTACATCGGCTACAGCCAGGGTTTCCAAAGTTACAGCTCTGTGTCTTAACCATAAGGCCAAACCTTCTCCTTTTTGTTGTGTAGCCTGTGCTAAGTGACTCCAGCCCTGAGATTTGTGTCCATCCTTCAGAGGAGTCTCTGGTGGCTATTGTTACTGAGCATGCCTCCAGCTCCCAAAGATGTGGGCACACTGCTAGTTCCCCTCAGGGGCAAAGAGGTTAGATCTATCCCCAAAGCCCACTGGTGAACTCTTCCCTTTCAGAAATAACATAATCCTAGCACAAGTGAGACTCAAATGCCAGTATGGAGGGTTCTTTCAGGACAGGAAATTCATATACCACCAATTATATATTTCCAGCTTGCAGTGCTCAGCACATCCTGGGAACTCTGCATGGGGATGCTGGTCCCACACCAGGGGACTTTCTTCCCTGTGTTATGCCTGCTACAGCAGATACAATACAGATATTGGTCTCTTTGCAAAAAGGAGGGAAAAAGTAAAAAATGGACTACACATGTCACATTTTCATTGAAAGTGACAAAGTGAGGTCACCTACTGTAGCAGGCAATGTCCTAATTTTCAGCAACTTATGAAGGTAATCGGCTCCACAAAGGTTAAGCAAAGGGAGAAAAGCCCCAGAACCAGGCATCAGTCTCTGATGAACAGCCTGAAGGAGCTCAGTGCTGCCTTTCCAGCACCCCCTGTAGCTCTGCCAATTATTACTTAGGCGATTACAACACATCTCCAAGCAAGTGGCGGGGATGCCTGTTAAGGGCCATTACTCAGTCTTGAACAGAATTAGTATGAGCTTCAAATAGCACTGGTAAATGGGCAGCTACCACGGACTGACAAGCTGATACTGCCATCTCCCTGGGCTGCATTCTAACTGCTGACCACCTGCGGGCAGCAGCCAGAAAATAATTACTAGTCATTAATAATCCATAAGCTTGATGTCCCACCATTTATCTGGGGAGTCCCGAGTGCCTGGCAAGCCCTAACTAAACCTCAAAGCCATATGAAAGGTAAATATGGCAGCTGCAAAAACTAAGGCACCCAGATGTCATGGCCAGCATTACATGGAATCACTCAAAATTTGAGGGTAATCAGAGCTTCTAAGCTTTAACAAACCTGTCGGTCTAAGAGTAATCACTTGGAAAATGACACACAGAATAAGGAATCCAAATACTCCTGTTCTCCTCATTTCAGAGGCTGATGTTTAAATTTCCAGCTGCCGTGCCTTGTTCAAAGTCACACAGTGACTCAATGGTGAGAACTTGAAAGGACCCCGAAGTGCTGGCTTCCAATATGACCAGCAGCTCATTGTGAAATTTCTGGCTGCACAGCAGCATTTTTACCTTCAGTTTCATGGAATGAAGAAGGAAAAAAAAAGGCTTTCAGATTTTTGTACAACAGCCTGCTTCTAGTCCCCTTCCCCCAGGAAAGGGCTTTGCATGTGCAAACCACAGGGTACTACTGCTAAAGCATTGCCTTCTTCTAAGTCAAGTCCCATGAGTATACAAGGGTAATGATGACAGCAAAATCCAGTCTACACTCTCACTTTCTGTTGCAAGTAATTTTCAGTGACAAAAATGAGGTCACTAGATCACTTTCTAAAGCTTTAAAGTAAAAAATGCCATCCCCCTCCCCCCTTTTTTTTTTTTAAGTTGAGGTTTTTGGTGAACCGAGCCTCTGAGAATTTCCTGTGATGGTATGCACTGAAATGCAAAATGGAATGGATTTGCTGAAAGCAGCAACTAAGCAGACCATTTGAAAGAAGCATCTCACCTTCCTCTCTGCCCATATTGGGGCTTTTAATGTTTAGTTGCTGGTGTTCATAACAGCACCGCTTTTGATCCATGAGGCCAAGGGGAAGAGCTTGAAAGTTCTTTTTTGCAGCGGCTACTGACAACCTGCCCCACCAACTACTGGGGTTTCTATGAGATACTTCAAGATAGCCAGACATTAATATTTCCCAAACTCCAATCTTCATAGCAGCCCCCTACAGGCTCAAAACCAAGCTCAGGAAGGCACCAACACAGAGTGATGGGGAAGTCCTCAAAGCAGCCTGAGTATCCTAAGCAACATATAGCTTGCTAGGCCTTGTGGCCACTCTGACATGCTCCCTGTTGGTGGATGAGCAGTGTCTCCACCCCAGAGCTGCCAATCCCCTTGCTGGGCCAGAAGAGTGACTGCTGATGCTCTAAGACACAAATTTCTGGGAGAGAAAGGGAAGAATAGACAGCTAGAGCTGTCTAGCTCTAAGGGATCCATCACTGCAGCAGTAGCACAAATGCCTATCAAGGCTTCACCTTTGTACATTACTGCAAGGAAGAAAGCCCAGCAATGTGCAGGAGAGCTGCTAGCCCTTTTTCTCTTCACTCCTCTGCTGATGATGTCAGAGAGCTCAGCAAAAAAACATCCCACAAATAGCAGCCTGTCTGGTAATGATGGGGTAAAGCCGAGTGTGTGTTTATCGCTTGCTGTCCCGTCCTGGTGCTCCTGCTAGGGGTGACCTACTGAAGTCAAGTGAGTGGGGTCCTGTGACCCTTTATTGAGGTATTTGCCAAACTTATAACAACCAATTTCAGTGGTGGGGCCATTTAATGGAGACCGAGAGGAGAAGCTACCTGCAGAGCCAAGCCAAACAGTGGGCACAACTCCCAGGAGAAGGGGCATCAGAGCTTGTGCTTCGCTGGTTTGCTTTAGTCAGTTCTGAGAAGCGCCTGTGATTTTAACAAGCAGTCCTACTAATGAAACCCTCTTTAATGCTGCTGGGTCATCCATCCTGGGATCCTTTTCTTGAGAAGTCCCTCCCAGGACAGGGCAGCTCTCGGAGTCTCAGCCAGCTCTGCAGCAAAGCCATAACTGGGGCATGTTCCTACCAGCAGCTCTATTCCTGCAGCATGAGAGGAACAGGGGAAAGAGACTGGTCTCCAGCCCACTGCTCTCAAAGGGCAGCACTGCAGAGCACCAGTTTGCCTCATCAAGGGGAGGTGCATGGAAGCAATGACCAATAGAGACAGCAAGAAAAGGGAGAAACCACAGAAGGAAACAGAAGGGAATGTTTAGGGCAGGAGTCCAAGGGAGTCACAGGTAGGGAAAAGAGCAGGTGGTTTGGAAAAGGCAACAGGATCATGAAGAAGGAAGAAATGAGGATGGATGGCCAACACCCCAGGCCACCCAGAGCAAAGGGCAATAAAACGTCCCTCGCAGCAGTCAGCCCTGTATTCCAGCACGGACACTTCAGCCTGGATTTCCACCGCAAGGCTCTCACACACACTCTGGAATGGGCTGCACCATGAAGACTTAAAAAGTACAAGCAGTGCCATTTTTAACTTCACTTTGCGATGAGAGTAAGGGAGAAGTCACGTTTTGAAAACCTGGGGCGGCAATAATGCCTTCCCTGCATGTTCTTCAGAGCCAAAGAGAAGGAGGCTGTGTTGTGGGGAAGATGCCAAACAGATGTCTCGACCAAAAACATTACCGTATTCTGGTTTTCACCAAAACTATCACGGAAAGTTTTTCTACAAGTATTTTTCAGACTTTTTTTTGGGAAAACGCTCCCAGTCCAAAGTACACATTTTCAAATTATGAAAGAAATTATACATTTCAAAGAGTGTTTTAATGTCAAAAATTCTCCTTTGACATCTTTCCCCATCCCAAAAGTCTTCCGAAAAAATATTTTTCTTCCTGTACTGTAGATGTTGTTTCACTACTATAACTATTATTTTCATTATGCAGGAAAAAAACCCGTGTTTTTTTCTATAACTTCCCCCAATAACTTCAAAAAGTGAATATATGCCCAACCATAGCAATAAAAATGGAAAACTACAACTTTTTTTTTTTCTAATGAAGGTAAACTGTGAAACAGAAATCTGGAACATGTAACTTCAGTGAGTTATTGTGTTCCAGTGGGAAACAACCTGTATCTCTGGTAGTCCTTGAAAATGTAAAAATAATTTGACTGACTTTGGCAATCCAGAAGTAGGAATCTTCTGAGTTGTGAATCCAAACATCAATCCTAAAACACAATTAAATTGTGTGTTCCTTTTGCCTTCCAAGCTCTAAGTTTTCCTGAACAACCCAGACAACTATGAAATTACCTTAAAATCAAACAAAAAAAGCCAAACCAAAAAAACCTCAAGAATTCTTCCTCCCTGCTCCACAAGGCAAAGCAATGCTCTCTCCAAGATCACCACACAGGCACTGGCCTCTGCATGGTGCAGTGTGGGAGAACGTGGTGCACCGAGACATATCTGGCTGTACTTGCATGTCTACACAACAGTAAATCCAAATCCATCCACTGCTGTCAGCAGACCTGTACAGAAGAGACCTTGTCACCGCCTGGGCTAGGCTGGGCTGAGCAGAGCAGAGCTGTGGGTTTGCTTCTGGGGCTGTCAGGTTGCTCCTGCTCTGCACAGCCAGAGCTCCAGGCCACTCATAGCACTAGCTTGATTTTCCCATTCTTCAGCCTCCAAGAAACCGTGTGCATGTGTGTGTACACTCATATATACTTACGTGTACATACATATATATTGATATACTTCCCCTACACCAAAAGCCTAACTCGCAAGGACCCAATTCTCCACTGAGGATAATTGCTCCTAGAAAAGTCAACCAAACAATAAATAATAACCTTGCTCTTTTCTCTGCTAGCTTTCTCCATGAAATACAGGCCTGTGATATCCTTTATTTATTTTTTTTACAGCAGAAGGATGTCTAGTCATTTTCTTGTTTCCCTTTGAATATTCTTCAGCTTTAGTTAATTTCACAGGCCAGGGAACAGAGATGATCCTATTCTTCCACTGAATCTGGCTCAATAGGATTCTTTCCACCCTATTTCCCAGATGTACATTTGATTTTTCTAATGTTCTCTCTGATACAATAATCCTTCAGCTCTCTAAGTTTTACATTACCTCTTTTGAGCCCCTTGTCCTCCCTGCAGCAGAGCTGGAAGGCAAGGAACTGAGGATCCCTGTTTGGAGCCAGGCCTCTGCATGTTTCTTGACCGCGCGGACTAACAGAGGCTTTGTTGTGCTCTGCACTGATAGAAATGTACCAACCAAGGGAGTGAAGGCAGAGGATAGATTCGTATTATACAATGTTAGTGCTATCAAAATACAGCTGGGCCTAAAGAGCCTATTCAGAAGCTCTAGATCGTGCTTAAAAATTAAATAAGGTGTCTTGAGCACAGCTGCCTTGAAAATGCAGCTTAGTGAAACAGTTGAGACCATTTTACAAAGTAGCATAAGAAGCTGAGTCTGTTCTCTTAGTTTCCTTGCACACCAAAAGAAAAAGGAAGAGACTAAATTTTAAATACTGAAGCTGTGTATGTTTGGTTAATAACTAGACTAATGCTCTAACAGTATTTTGCCAGAAGTTGGAGGGGTGTATTTGTCATAAGTTCTGCAAATCAGGGCTGCTTAATTTTAAGCCTGTTGTTAGGTGTAAAAATCATCCAGGCAGACAAGCCCAGCATAAGGGCCTCTGCACCACTCCTATCCCAGAAAAGCACTTTATGGCCTCTACTGCTATAACTCTATAACCCCTTGCCCTGAGAGCAAAGGTGATTACAGAATCACAGAATCGCTCGGTTGGAAAAGACCTCTGAGATCATCATGTCCAACCGCTCCTGTCTACCCCCTAAACCATATCCTTAAGTACCTCATCTACCCACTCTTTAAACACATCCAGGGATGGTGACTCCACCACCTCCCTGGGCAGCCTGTTCCAGCTTCTGACGACCCTCTCAGTAAAGAACTTAATTATGGATTAAACATATGGACCCTGTCTGGAGAAGGGCCACGGGGAGAGAAAGATGCTGTTCTCTCTGCTTGGTCCTTGTGTTTCAAAGCTCCACTGCAGAAAGCCAGATCTGAAGGTGCAACAGACCAAAGCAGCAGAACTCAATTCTTATGGAGTTGTCCCTCCAGAATAACAAGATAGAGACAACCATAACAGTGCCACACACACACAGGGAAATCGTGGAGCACTCAACTAAGCTACTGTGAGTGACCCAGGGCTGGCACGCAGACATCTCTGTGGCTCTGAAAGCACTACTGCAGCTGGCCAGCTTCTTCCTTGGTCTGCTCAAATCATCACTGTGGAGACACTGCTGTTTACCTTTTGGGGCAATACTTTTAAATAAATGCCACAGCAAACATTTTATCTCACTTTGAAATCTCTGGTTCTTGTGACAAACCTTAGCCTTAGCCTTAGGGCAGTATGAAGAGAGACAAGCTCACCAAAGGCGGGGGAAAAAAAATAAAAATAAAAGAGGGAGTGATTGCAGGGAGGGAAGCATTGCTGCTGCTAACAGACAAGTGACGTGCCAGTGTGTTTGTGACACCTTACCTTATCCCCTGGCTGTGGTCTCATAAGAGAGACTTGATCATAGCCTCGTCGAACCAAAGCCCACAGTGCATCAAGTTTGCCCTGGAAAAAAAAAAAATTACATGATCAAAAATTTTGGGGAAAACAGCATGAGATTAAAGTACAGATGAGTTGGTCCAACCATTTCTGTCTTAAACTGTCTGCAGAAACACTGCTCCTGTGCTCTTGCCCTTTGTACACTGCTTATCTAGACTGCCAGAAAAGAGACCTCAACAGGGTAACAGGTACCTGAATTTGGTACAGGCCAAATTCACCCTGCTCCAAACTCATTGAGGATGATGGTAGTTTAATGTGAACAACTCTCCTACAGGGCACAATTAGACACACGTTACATTAACAAAATGCAGAGCAACAGGAGGCAAGGTGAGCTGGAACGTGGACAAACAGCCATAAGACTCCCTACCTAGGTGGGTTTTAAAATTCACAGGTACTTTCCAGACAATAAACTCAAGCACTGTTAAACAAATGTGTAAGCATGGTGCTGAGGGGGGGACTTCATCCCACAAAGCACTGGTCTGGGACATGTCCAGAGGTTTCTGGGATAAGCATGGTATGCTGCTCCCTTGGCTTGTCCTAGCCATCCAGCTTCCTTCTCTGTAAGTGGAGATAACAGCTCTGCCCTGCCTCAAGGGTTGTGTGAGGATACATACATTAAAGACAGGGAGATACTAGATACTATAATGACACGGGAGAAATGAGGATGAAAAAGTGTGGAGAGACTGAATGACTTTCCCAAAATCAAATACTACATCTTGTGGCTGAACTAGAGGGGAACAGAGCTGAATCCCAACCCGAGGCCTTAGCCACAGTGGAATCAAAGCAAGGACTGTGCATTTTCTGATCCTCTTTGTGTGTTGCCTTGAGACGGCACAAAACAGGACGCACTCCAAAGAACCAGGATATCTGCTGTTGCTAACCCATGCTGTGCTCAAGTACACAAAAAGGAGGTGTGAGCTGAGGGAAGGAAGATCTCTGCTCATGCCTCTAGTACCCTCCACTCTCCCCCATATATCTGTTGCAACAGAGGGTCAGGTGAAATACATGATCCAAGAAATGGCAGAGTTGAAGATTATTGGCTATTTTTCTAAACAGGCTCTCCCAGTTCCACCATAAGAAAGGCCACACACTAAGGAAGTGGGAGTTAACATACATGGCATAAGAGACTTGGTAAAACTAAGGGGCAGACACATTACCTTGATTGGAGTGTACCATTTCCGCTGGGAAGGTGGTTTTCTCACATGGGGCTTTTTTGGCTTGGGTTCCCATGGCTCATACTCCTGCTCTGGCAACTTAATAATAGCATTTTTGGGCTTTTCCAATTTTGCTCCTTCCTCTGTCGACCCCTTGTCTCCCCATCGCACCTGAAGTCAAGAGAGCACACTGTAAGTAGACACACTCCAGCAGTTCCACCAGCAGGTGGTTTTCACAGACATTAATCCAGTTCCCATCAGGTGACCCAGTGCCATGAGATATGAAGCCAAATTTCTGAAGGCATCAAACTCCCACGTTAATCAGAAATATACACTTAAGAGTCAAATATTCTCCCTCAAAATCAGCTTGAACTAATAGCATTTGCACCTTCTGGTAACGTAAGATGTTGTGGGAACTCACAGCATCCTGGGCAGATGAATCAATTCCCAAGTGAAATCCAAAGCACTGTGCCCAGCTCTGTGAGTACACAGGTGTAATATGCTTCCCATTGCCTCATGCAAAAAGGAGGCAGCAGCACCAGCTGAAGGCAGGCAGCCTTTACAGCCAGCCCTAAGCAGCTCCTACAGTTCAGTTCAAAAGTGAAAACAGGATCAGTGGACAAGTACTTGAATGGGTCAAGAGCATCTTAACAGTAGTCATGCAGCTACTATTAAGAAGAGCTCTTCCAAAGAACACCTTGCACAGTCACAAGAGGGGACAGTAAATTTAAATTCAAGTACTATACACTACTCATTTTGAGCTGAAATTTTGATTTTGTCGCCTGACTTACCTCAAACAGAAACGTGATCCTGCATTCAAGGGCAACATATGATCCGTAGGTTTACTCAGCATCAAGGATAAAACTCTTCTGAGGAAAATTGTTAGGGATATTCAGATGCAATTCTTTAGCGGCAAGACTTGCAGGGAAGCCAGTTCATCCTGCTAGCCCTAGCTTGGTTCAAATGCTTGGCTGACTTACATTAGCCCACCTCCCTCAGCTACCAATTAGATATACCGGGAGTTCCTGGTGTGAGATCCCGAAAAATTTATCATTAGGCCTCCTCTGCTGATACAAGTAAGTGAAAATTCCCTGCCTTATATTATCTGTGGTTTGGAATATTGAGTTGATAACACTAACAGGGTTATTTACAGGAGTTAGCAGCTGATCACAGCATTACCCACTGACTCCCTGGATTGTACATGCCATAGGACAACAAAAGGCAAATCTCTTTCACGGTAACACCTCACTTCACACATCAAGACTAGCTTCTACATGAATCTTAGGGCAGGATTTCATTTACTGGCCAATTTAAACACAGATGTGTTTTTGTGCATTGGGAGTTAATGCTTAACTTAAAAACAAACCACAGAAAAAAAAAAAAACAAAAAAAAAAAGGAAAAAAGAGGGGGGAAAAAGAAAAATCACTGGTTTAAATTCCCCAAGCCAACTTCTTCCAGCCAGGCACAGTGTAGATGGCACCTTCAAATAGTGAAGGTCAGTGTAACTCTGCCTGAGAGAAGAGAACTGGACCCAACTGCACTGAGTGAAGGGTTTGATTCAGTAAATTAAAATCTCTTTTCGTGCTTATCCCCTTTCTTAACCTGCAAATTTTCTCTGGCTCATAATGCTAGATTTAATTAATTATTCGTGCGAATGATGGCAGCTTTATTTCTGTTATTTGGACAGCAGGTGTGATCAGGTGGACAAGTCCTAATTAAATCTAAGTCTCTAACCCATCAACATTTTTAAAAATCACATAACAACATATTGGTACGATTTATAATTAAACGTGCAGATTTTCAAAACACTAAAGAACAAGCCAAATACCTCCATCCTCTTAATCCCACCAACACCTCGACCTCCATAATAAGATGCGTCCACAGTTGGCCACTTTTTCTTTGGCAATCCATCTTCATCATCTGATTCCTATGGGAAAGATAAGGAGATACTGCTGCTGTTCTCACATAAATGGCACAAGTGAAAACAAGTGAACATCCTATGGTCCAGTCCTTGGATGTCTGGCGTTGTCTGTTACACTTATTTGCTGACAAAAAAACAAGAGTCTCTTGTCTCTGCAGCTGCAATTTTAACTAGAGAAGCCAAAAAGGATTGCCTACCCCTCTTCTCCAGGCAGCTTTTATTTAGTCAAATATGCATTGAGCTTCAAAATCACAACTGACTTGTAAGGGAGAGCAAAGGGGACATGAATCGTACATTATACTGGCTTACCACTATGGTATGCAGAAAATGCAGCAATCGGTTAACCCAAAGAAACCATTTATTAATTGTGCTTTTAGAACTTAATACAAATCTATCAGGGGAAAAAAGCTACCACTGTGAGTTTTCTAACATGTGCCTCGACCTTTTTCTCATAGCAGCTGTAAGCAGTTATTCTACGCTGCTTGATTCTCTGTAGAGTATGGCTTAAGCTGTACAGTTTGGAAACAGGACTCAGACTTAGGCATCTCCAAACTGTCAGGAAGCACACATCCAGAGTTTTTCACCTGCAATTATAAAGACTGCAGACTTTTCTGGATCATGGGAGAGTCTGAATCAGAGTTTTACTTCAGATTCATTGTTCTGTTCTTGCTTGACTAAAAGCTGGCAAATGTTTCTGGTTCGACAACCCTGGGAACTCATCTCCAACTCTATCAACTCGAGCCAAGTCACTGGCATTTCTCAGACTCCCTATCATTACACTGAGTTGAGGTAGCTGAAAGTCACACCATGAGACTCCTTGAGTACACACACACTTGAAGAAAGGGCCCAACAAGCCTCCTACAATACAGTCTTCATTCCTCACACTCTTTTATAAAAACAAACAACTACACCTCATGTGGATATGCAGATGTGCGCGCCACTTTTGGACTGGCCATGCACAGTGCTCTCTGCTAATTGTAATCAGTACAAGTATCCTTCTAGAAACACTGCCTGGACTTAGTTTTTGCTAAAAAAAATAAAATAAAATAAAAAGAAAATAAAAATCCAAATACTAGAGAAGGATACAAATTATTGCCAGATTAATAGGTGAGATTTTCTCAAAAATCCCCTACCCAAAATTTCTACTGGAATGTAAAAAGAATTGAGAGTCCCAAAAGTCAATAATTGCCCTTAAAAAACATGCCTCGATTTTTGTTTGTTCATATTTAACTTCCAGATAATGTCTTGGAGAAAGGTATTCCCATCAGTTATTAAGTGACATCTGATCTCTCAGCTATGGTTCATGGGTCAGTTCCTCCGATAAATTCTTCAGTATGGCCAGGAAGGACTACAGTTGGCGTTTCCATTAACTAGTAAGAAGGTCTGAGGTATTTTTTTTGGTTTGGCTTGGGTTTTTGGTTGGGTTTTTTTGCTGTTGTTTGGTTTTTACCCTAAGTCAATAAAGAAATGTACAAGGAAGGCATTGTGGTTTGCTCTTGTTTGGTTGGGTTTTTTTTGTTTGGTTGTTTGGGTTTTTTTTTTAAGAGGATAACAAATACCCAAATTTTATTGCATTTTGTGCCACATCTAAAACAGTACCCAGTGAACTACATCAGCAGCTTTAATTCATTTGTATTTGATTTCACTGTGAACTTGAGTACTATATAAAATATCTTGCCTCTTCCATGTGATGTAACACAGATTTCAAGTCTTCATGTCTAACAACCCTTATTGCTGGCAAGCCTGACAGTAGCAGGACACAGTTAATAATGATGCCTAATACTTTTCCAGCTAATAAAGGATTTATACCAAATATCCCCTACACTGAACACATTGCAAAGCAACACTAACAGCTACCACATCCATTTTTAAAAGTAATGGAAATCTAATGCTTGTGGTTTAGAACAAGTTGTAGCTAACTATATTCAGTTTAATAGCAGCAATACCAGACTGTATCAGCTAAAAGGCAGGTCACCATACCTACAGAGACTAGTGCTAAGTATAACAAAACAACAAGCCATACTGGATAAAGACAAGGCAATGTAAAGGTATGGATAATATCTGTATTCTGTGTTATTCCTGCAGGCTTACATCAGCTTACAGTCTCTGATTGCATTTAAAAACTCTGCTGACCAGAATAATCACAAAACATCTAGGAACTCTGCTGCAGGGGTGCGACGCTCTCTAACACAGCATGGTTGCAATTGCATGCTTCATGACAACACTAATCACCCTAAAACTAGCATGATTTTTGGTGCCTATTTTAAAGTTAAATTATCACAAGTGCTGCTGCCCAGGACAAGCAATAGGATCACATGGCAATGGTGGCCTCTGGCAACCTCAAAACAGCAGCTGTGGTTGCCTCCCGAAATTACTGCAAAGTTACAGCCAGTTAGCAGCAAACTGTAAGCTTCCCTTGTGGGTTAGGCAAGTATTTTTCCATCATTTAACTGTATATGCCTAGGAAAGAAATAAAGGCAGGCATGAGTTCTCTGGAGGTACTTTTATTTATTACTATTATTTTCATGAAATTAGTAGAGTGAAAATAAGCTGAGGTCAAGGTCAGCATGTTACTGTCCCAAAAAGAGCTAAATAAAACCCTGCCTCAAACAGCTCCCAACCTAAATGGAGAAAGGCTAAATGTCCTTCCAAAGGTCACTCTGCCGCAGAGCCACAGCCAGGGCAGGCTCTTGCCTGCCTCTCCTGTAGCAAAGCCACAAGAATGTGGTCTTCACTGTCCTTTCTTCTAGCTGCCAGACTTTGTTCCTTACTTTCAAAGCGGGCTAAATGCCTGCTGAGATCTGTAGCAGTTTTACTGGAAGAGAGAACCGCTTTTATTACCTCTCGAGAAGCAAAGATTTGCTTACACGCTTGTTTGATGTGCAGCAGAATGAGAAAATACCATAGGAACTGTTGGTCTGTGAACTTCTGTGTTATGCAACTATTTTATCTGTGGATGGAAATAATCTTGCTGTATGTATATAAAGAGTCCAGAAGGCAGCAATAACTGTCCTGACCCCAAAGACTTCCTCTCACAGCCTTCAAGGTGTCATTAAGACACCTACAGGGCTGACATTCCACAATACATTGCAGTGGCTGCAGGCAGTGCAACAGCTCAAAAATAGTGTACTTACAGGCTCTGGAGGTGGTGGAGGTGGTGGCTCCTTGATCACCTGGAATATATAAAAAAAACGGGAGAAATCCGATTTAATGGTAGGGTTCATCCATCTCAATGTTATGCCCTCTCTTCTTTCTTGCTCATATCACAGAAAGGTCGCCCTTGTCCATTCACCCACATTCAATCCCATCATTAGCCCTGCTGCTTTTCAGCACACATAAAATAAATGCGGGTGAGAAGCTAAATCCATCACATTGAACTATCCAATTAGACAAACGCCCTATCAAGTAACTTGTTCTACAGCTCTGTATCCTGGTAGTTCTTCCTTAATGTCATGTGATTACCAAGCTAGTGCAAAACATTCACTCAGAATCTGCAGCTCCTATGACTAATACTAATACTAGAAAAGCCTAACTCTTGTCTCTAAAAATGACCATAACAGCTTATACACATATTAGTAATTCAGTTCCATTACACTTTTCTGCAGCAGGTTTCAGATCTTGTTCTAAGGAGGTTTCGATCCCTTCAGAAACTTGGGTCATGTCCACAGACTTCTCATTCAGTGTCAAAATTACGTAGGCCTTGCGACATTCAAAAACCCGGACGAGAGTGACTTGAACAAGCACTTTAAGCAAATTGTTGAATCAGGGCCTTACAAACCTGGCAGCATTTTTATTAAACAGTTAACTATCCACTCCAACATTTTAACTCTGTGCTTTCACAAAGAAGAAATTAAACCAAATCAAAATAATAAAAGCCTGTACTTACCACTGTGCAGCAAAGGGGCCAGAACCACCAAAGGAGAGCCAGAGCCAGCAGCAGAAAGAGAATCAGGAGAGCAATGAAAAGGATGGTCCCAGTCAGCTGCAAACAAGATTATTACTTCTGAGTTATGTGCACGTGTCACAAACAAGGCAGGAGTTCTTCTAGTCCTGCTGGCTATATTATTCCTGTTGCAGGCCAGGATGCTGTTGGCCTTCTTGGCCACCTGGGCACACTGCTGGCTCATTCAGCCAGCTGTCGATCAACACCCCTAGGTCTTGTTTTGTCAGGCAGCTTTCCAGCCACTTGTCCCCAAGCCTGTAGCATTGCATGGGGTTGCTGAGATCCAAGCGCAGGAGTTGGCCCTTGGCCTTATTGAACCTCATGCAGTTGGCCTCAGCCCATCAATCCAGCCTGTCTAGGTCCCTCTGAAGAGGCTTCCTACCCTCAAGCTGATCAACACTGCCACTTAACTTGGTGTCATCTTCAAACTTACTGAGGGAGCACTCAATCCCCTCATCCAGATCATTGATAAAGATGTTATACAGGAGTGGCCCCAACACTGAGCCTTGGGGAACACCACTTGTGACCAGGTGCCAAGTGGATTTAACTTCATTCACCATCACCCTCTGGGCCCGGCCATCCAGCCAGTGTTTGATGCCATTTCCTTGGATTGCACTGGACTCTGGAATGAGGTTAAGATTAGCTCCAGTGCTTCAGCCATTTCTTTTACACTGTGAAAAGAAACTTCCTGAACTGTAGATTTTCTAAGTTTGAGAAGAGTTTCAATTCATCAGCAACAGGGGGACCGGAGAACATGCAAAAGCTGGCAGCAAACTGCTGGATGGACTGGTACTAGGAAGGTGTGAAAAAAGCTTGAAGAAAGACCTGTGAATCAGGTTGGGGAACAGGAACTACCCAGAGAGGAAGCTGTAAGAGATGTTCAAAGAAGTATAGGCAGAAGGATAAGTAGAAAGAAAGGAAGTTCCAAAGATTTACGGCGGATAAAGTCTATGAGATTGACCTTTTTAAATCTCAAACTACTTGCCAAATTCCCATGACACCAGAAACTGATGTTTAGCCCCTTCTTACAACAAGAGTTCCCTTCACTGTTCTAAGTGGGTTTGTTTTCTCCTCAGAAAATGAAATGACTGACCATGGAAAAGAAAGTACCAGCTCAGAAAAGCTTTGCAAAGTCTGGGTGAGATCCCAAGTGGCTGACTTGGGCATTACCTGGTTCTTTCTCAGGCCAAATCCCTGAGCTGTCATGACTGACATGTTCAAGATGGGACTAACACCACCACAGCTTCTACCACCATGCTTTTGGGCAAGTAACCCAGTATCCCAGATCTCTGTGTCACAGCATTACCATCCCTCCACTAGTCTGTGGCTTCTTGCAATAGATGCAACCAACTGACCTGTTTTGGGACACACTATTTCGCTCACCTCATTCACGGTCATGGAATGGCAAAAAGGTAAAATGCCAAGTAGCAAAATGGCAAAAGCCAACGTGGAGTGCTAAGACATGTGCCAGACCCCCTGCACAAAGAAGTCCTGTTAGAAGACACACTACCCAGCTGCAGTTCAGTCCTGCAGCCTCCCTTTCTGGCCCTCCTATGGCCCCATATAGCGCTAACACATCTGGAAAGCAGACACTTGAGAGGCATGAATTTCCAGTGAAGTCAGTTTGCTGAGAAAAGGATTAATAAAGGTCAAGCAAAACTTTAAGAGGTACTGCTGCACACCTTAAAAACAAATCCAAGCACAGTAGCAGTGCAGTGCATGAGCCACAGATGTACCTATCACTGCTACTGTTACTCCAAACACACATTACCTCCTTGTTTTGTAGCCTTTGCTCCCAGGCATTGCTTTTCCAGTGCTAAGCGGTCATATAAATCGCTGAGACATTTGCCAGTAGCAGCTCGGGAGTTGCTGGCAGCAAGAAGCTAAAGGGCTTTCTTTTAATGACTAAATATACAAAGTATTGTAGTGATGCTGGACTTGGAAAAGGAAATAGCAGAGCTCATGCAGCTGAACAGAAATAAGCACAAGGATCACACAGAGGCTTTAGAGTAAAGTGAAGATACTTACTGTACAGAAAGGACAGAAGGGCCAGCTGGGGAGGAGAGCTGAGCAGGCCAGCTGACTGCCACCCACAGAAAAAGAAACAGGAGAGGAAAGGAAATGGAGGGAGTCTCTAAAACAAGAAGAGTGAAATGCATGAAATTAAGACAAAGTTGGAAACTGAACTGTCAACCTCCCTGCTTATGGGATGTAACTGGAATGAGACAGTCTTTTTTTTTGGTACCAGCTGAGAATCAGGCTTCCTGCCTCCTTCACATTCAATCTGCAAGAGGCTGGTCAAAAACTGTGAGATTGACAGGATTGGAGATTGAGTTCCTCTCTTTATCCTACGGCTACTGAGAGGAAAGCTTCCTGCATCCATGTTCTGGCCTTTAGGAACACCAGCTAGAGCTAAGACTTCAGTCTTCATCAGAAATGAGTTACATATGGGTAACTAAATGCACCAGTTAACACTTGTTTCCCTGCTGACTTGAAAGGTTTTATTGTACCTGAGGTAGCGGAGGGGAATAAAATGTGAAAATACCAGTCTTTGGTGTAGAAAATTTGGAGGAGAGTTTCGGAAAAATAAAAATAATCAGGGGAAGCAGCAAACACATCTCTGCTAAATTCTAAGTGCCCACACCCTGGGATGCTCCAGCAATCTGGTGTGAGAATCACCACCTTCACTACTAGAAAATGAGGTCTGCAAGTTCCAGTCACTGCCTCTGTCCTTCTTCCTGTACTCCTGTTCTGCAGCTGTCAGAAAGGCCAACAATGATTACAAACCAATATGACAGCATTTGACGTAGGCTATAGAAGCCCTTTTGACACCAATAACAATAAAGCTCAACTTCGATACAAAGTGTTTGCTATCAGGTACTCCAGTAGACTTTGTTTCATCCATAAGCACAAGGCCAAATCTTTAGCTACTGTACCAGCTATGGGCATTGCCTATTTTTACTTCAAGGCAAGGAAGACTGCTTATCTAGCAGTCAGCTTCTTCATTTTGATTGGTTCTAAAATCAGATTTTGCTAAAGGATCACTTCTAGCTGTTGGTCCCTGACACTCCACCTGAGGGCAGGTGGTCTTTTTGATCAAGAGATGATCATATCACAGCCATTGCTGTCCTGCAAAAACACATTCAACCTTGGCTAGGATGAGCAGCAGGAGTTTATCAAGCAGCTCATTCTAGTATCTGAAGCTGCAATCTCTCTCTGGGTGTCCCCCAGGACATCAAGAGAAAAGCAACCAGCTCCTGTAATTAAAACTGTAAAAACACCTTAGCAAATCTTGAACGAGTAAAGGAAATTGTGGAAGTCTAAGAAAAATACTGTAAGCTCCAACCACAAAAAACCCAACCATATGACTTCAGAGGACCTTCCATGCTGTGGCCCTTTCAGATCCAAGTCCTGGCAGTTACACCTTTCACCCCAGACCCCATAAGGATTCCCAAACCTCACCAAGGTGTTGCTTCCTGATGCTCCTTCCCTCATTTTCCCAGATTCCCTTCTAGTCAGATCCTAACTTTGAGGATCTCCCTTTCCTGGGATAGGAGTGTGCAGGGTGCCTTTTGCTGTCGTTTTTTAATTCAGTAAATCTATCATGATCGAACCACCATCAATAACAACTGAAACTTAACTAGCCGTGGTTATTTTTCAAAGAATTGCTGGGATCCAGACAATAACTGTGATGCAGAAGCTGAAGAGAGCTCATGCTCACTCGAGGAGGCTTTGCCTGAAGAGCCACTGTCTCTCTCCAAGATCTCATGGTTCCTCTGTCAAGCCCCATTGCAATTACTTACACACTGTGTGCTGGTGATGCTGACAGAGCTGGAGATGAACGTTAGCCCGTTGTTCATGCTGACTTGTAGGAAAACCACCCTAAAGCACAAAACAGATACACTTATTTTTAGTGTCATCTTTATACCCATTGTTCTCTTTATTCTGGCTGTGTTTTAGCCATTGGCTCACGAACACGCCTGGATAACATGTCCTGCTGAGTCAAGGCATTTTCATGGCTTTAGGTGCTTACCTGCATTTGTCTCTCTGCTTGCCCAGGAGCTACCCTTTCAACGTTGGCTTAATTGAGTGGGGGCATATGCTCTTTATTAAAAAAAACTCTATGCCACCTGAGGCAAAGGGCACTAGAACAGTGAGTCATAACACAAAGCCTTAGACATTTGCAATACTACCCCAGATAGCGCAAGAAACTTTAAGGCTTTTTTTTTAAAAAAAACCAACCTCTTCTGCAGGTAAAAGAACCAGAACGTATTTTATTTTGTATCCAAACAAATCTAGAACACTTGCACTGAGGTCAAGGGATAAAAACACTGAAATGACAGTGAAATTAAAAAATAATCTATCTTTAACTGCTCCCCAATATCAAAAAAAGGGGCCAAGAAAAAAACAACAACACCCAAACAACAAACAAAAATTCCCCCAAACCCTACCAACTTTCCCTCACCCACAAATAGGAAAGGGGAGGGAGGCATTCCCCCTCACCCCTAGGTACAGTATTTAAGCACCCACAAGATCACCAAGGGAGGAGGCAGAGTCTTGTGCCATGTCTCCTGGAGTCTGCAGGATTACAACCGCTGAAAAATACCAACACTAGCCAGAGCAGGGCAAAACACAGGAAGCAACATCTACAAAAGCAGCAAGGGAATTCAAACCAAGCACCTCTTTTCAAACAAAGTGCAAAGTTTGCCTGGAAGTCAATTACCTTTTCATCTGAAAAAAACAGAATGCAGGAACAGAGGAGAAATCACCATTCTATGATATGGGACCAAGGTCCAAGAAGGCCTTTGATTAAAGTGTGCTAAAGATCCAGCTTTGAATAGAGCTATGCTGGCTCATACTAGGATGAGATTTGGCACAAAGGAGAGGGAGGTAATCCTGCCACACACACACATATTAGCTTGGCACTTTGGGCAGAATTCTGAGCCCTTGGTCAGTAATCACATCCTCATCCAGAAGTTCCCTCTTTCTTGACATGTGCTGGAAAGCAATACTTACTGTCCAGCATCTTCTATCACTGGGGCAGGACAAAGTAAGTAAGTATCGTGAACAAGGGTTGGCTTCTCATCTGAAAAGAAATGAATATAACTGTCAGGGATGAAAAAAAAATTGTCTTGAGCAGGCCACCCCCGGAGAAGCATTGGCACCAATGAGAGCCACAGATGAATGCAGTATATAGGCAAGATCCAATATTTCCCAATGATGCTGATTACATAGCTGAATACTAGGATGACCAGTCTTGTTGATGCCAATATAACATTATCAGGCTAGAGATACCATAGCTGAGAAATGGAAGCACATCTCTGTTCCTGACAGTAGTGAACAGCCATTTGGAAGCCAGCTTTGAGCAATATTCAACTTGTCTATCTGACAAATGCATGCAAACTCTACCCATACTGAATACTCTGACCTCACAAGATACTCAAGGGGTTAAAAGTATAGGGTTCAATGGAAGTGGTACCCACTTCCAAACACACAGACAAGAGTAGTCAAGGCTGCACTGTTTGAAGCCCAAGGAAGAACAGAAATGGGGTGGAGCTGAAGTGGACAGACACGGGAGGAAAAAAACCCCATGGCTGGTCATATACAGGAGACAGGCAGAAAGGGGCCATGACTGATGCTGCTGTGAAAAACTGTCCTGCACTAGCTGCTGCTTTTCTTGTCCCCAGCCTCCCCTCTGTGGCAGCATCATCCAGAAACAGCTCGTGTTTATAGAGGTCTGGTGCAGGCAGAGTTAAAAGCAAGGCTATAGGTGTTTTCCTGCATCCTTACACTCTGCTGCTCTGAGAGTCGGCAGTGCTAACCCTGCTGCTTTCTAAAGCTACATTCAGAAAATCAAGTCAAATGAACACAGAGAAGGCCCAGCACTAATCCTGCAATGCCATACCCCTAAAAGTGCATAAGATGAGGCACAAGAGCAGACAAGTCACTGCCGTGACCACACTTTAGCTTCAAACAGCCCCACAAAGCAGCTAAGGTGCTAGTCCAGATAAAGATGGGTCCACAGAAGTCCAACATAAGTAAATTAGGGGCTGGTAAAAGCTGCCACCTTATTTAAACCTTACAGGCTTGACTGCTCTTTCTACCTAGGAAAAATATTAACTAAAGTAGCAACAGATATAAGAGTTGTTCCTTCATACTTATCCCACCCCAAGCACACCTGAAGACAAAGCTCATTTCCATGCTTTGGCAGAGATGACACCATGGAAATTATAGTGATATGTTTTAGGGCCAGCCTGAGGGGAAAAAAGCCAGCAGCATAGATCAGTGTGTCATCACAACATCTGTTGCAGACCTAACCCAAGGATAACACAGCACAGAGGAGATGTGGAATTAGGGTATTTTTCCTGCTGTGTATTTCCAGTTCTGGGTCAGCACTCATTGTGTGAAGTCCAGTCAAGGTGCCAGTGCATTAGGGACAAGGAAGAAAAAAAACAAAAGTCTATCTACCCGGTAAACCTCAAGAAACAGATCCCCAACAAAGGACATCTGTAAGTGGAATGAGAGTGAGACCACCGGAGTTTATTTAATGCAGCCTCCACGTAGGCAACTAGGATGGGAAATGAAGGAGCGATTCATGTGCTCCCTCTTGTAAGTGAACTCACTGCTAGGGAAGGCACCAGTCTGACCACGACAGGATATGAAAGCCCCTACTATGCTCAGCCAACAAGGGCAGCATATACAGAAAAGGAGCAAAGCTCCCCTCCCCATGCTGTGCTTCACCCTGCCAGACATACACTGCTTCTCAAGAATGAGAGAAGACTGCTGGGAAACTGGACACTCAATCCTTTTTGGACATTCAGTCCTATGCCTGGCTGCTGAGACAGCAAACAAAAGACCCTGTATAGCACAGTGATGACAAGGAGTTTTTGCATTACATGCTCTCTGCAACAAGACCAGCATCAGGCATCAGAGAGGAATGGAGAAGGCCTGGGACGGTGAGTGCCTCCTGCTTTACGGTGAGTCTCCCAAATTGGTGACAAAATAGCCTGAAGACACCACCAGAGGAGCAAGATAGCATTATTTCTTTTTACTGGTGATGAACAAGGGAATAGGGAGCAATTTTATTTCTCCCTCCTAAAACCTGATACCCAGTCCTCGCTGGCTGTATGCATCACCTACATGCATCATTACAATGACACTGAAATTCACTGGGCAGCAGCACACCCCATGTAAGCCCTCACACCACAACACCCACAGGTCATAGGATTGAATAAGGATGAATTTAAAGCTTCTTTTAGGTGTAGATCCCTACCCAGTTTCCCCCACATCCACTGGAAGGACTTGTCCAACACAGACAAGAGGTGGGCTGTGACATAGCCACAGGGGGTACTGGAATCCATCAGCCTGCAAACTTACTGATAGTAAGGCTGTCATTGAGCTTGAAGCTGCAGAGTACCTGGTCGATATTTCTTGCATGATAAAAGCCGTTGCCTCTTACCACAACTTGAAAGGATTCTGTAAGTAAAAACAGGAAAGTTACGAAAAATAGCTCAAATACAGCATTTCCTTTCAGAGTTAAGTACAGTGTGACAATAGCTCTTCTCTGCCCTATACCTGAATCAGAACATTCACACTGACACTCTCAATATCCAGCAGCAGAGGACAGGAGTTCCGTGGTGGCACTAGTGCTTCACAGAGCAACACTCAGTTCAAGATTGCTCCCGCGAGCATCCCATTGACTCCCAATGCCTTAATTAAAGGTGCCACAGCAATACTGCGAGCCAAACATAACTGATGTCATCTCATGGTTTCTCCATGGATTTTGGGCCAGACACCTTTGCTAACCGTAAGCACCAGTCCTTCCTCCTATCTCCACAGCAGGTGGCACTTGGCTTTCTGTCCTGATAAGGTCTCCTTTGCACCTCTCCTTCAGTCCTGATGGAGGGGCACCTGTGATTTTTGTCATTACTGTGATGAGCAATCATGATTTGTTCATTCAAGCAGAAAAAGCAATGTCAGCTTTTTCAGCCAACCTTTCAATAGTCTTTTTCCCCAATAGAGCAGTTTCACATTTGAGAAAAGCCAACCTAGGAAGGGTACTGCCAGAAGGGAGATCCCAACTGCACATGCCCTCCACTGTTGAAACCACTGATCATGGTGCAGCGCACTGAGCTTGCTCACACACCTGAAAAATAACCCTCTGTTTGTTGTCAGAGAGATCAGCAAGGTGATCTGCCTGTCTGAGCATCTGCTGGGAATAGAAGTGTGCAGAAGGAGAGAGAGGGACAAGTGGTGGTAGCATCAGCCGACTTTATGCCTATTGTGACACCTCCCCTCCTCGAGTCAGTGTATCCAAGACAGTTAAAAACAGGAAAGGTAATCTGAGGAATATGATATTAAGAAGCCTGGTTTGGTTTCTCAGCCTCTCCACAGTAAACTTTCAAAATTATTTACTTAGTAACCTATATGGGCCTCAGAGCTCTGATAACAGCACAACACAACTGTTTGTGGCTCTTCCTTCTCTTTTACTTTACACAGAGAGAGCCCAACACAATGCTGCAGTCACTTTCTTCTTGGAACCAGCCCAAATTGCCAAGCTAGGCATAAGATGCAGCAGGAGGTGAAGTGCCAAGGGAAACCTGTAGCTGCGACATTGACCACAAAGAAAACATCTTTGATGCAGGCAGGTGGAGAGACATTACAGATTTATTCTGTGCCAAATGTGGTTTTTAAAACTCTCTTTGGTGCTACACTCAAGAAGCTCACAGCCAACACCCATGGCAAGGGAAAGCACGGAAGCTGTACTTTCACACATAAATCCCCTGCTTTAGTTAAATCCTCCACAGAGCTTGCTTATGCCAGCCACTCAGCAGCATCTGAGATCAGCCCAATACCAGGGGGATACCAGCACAACACGGGACCAATTAATCTTCAAGCTACACATAGAAAAATATGAATAAACTACATAGAAGTTTTCCACTAGCAGCAAGTGAAACCATGAACAAGTCCACATGCACTATCAGCTGTACTTTGACCAACATACTAAAAATGAGACGAAGATAGGATTGAGGGGAGCCATACCTATTTTTTAGTGATATGAGGATTGGCTTTTGATAACATTTCATATGATGCACTGCCACGTTATTTGTATGCTCTGGAGGAAGGATTTGTTATGGGATAACGCTACATGAGGCTCAAAGGTGGCTGAAATACATATTAAGCTTGGTCTGCCTGTTCTTCACTATCGAGTTACTGCAAGGCAAGCTAGCATAAGGATGTGGAGTGCTTTAACTTTTCCATACAAACAGCTTGTTCTTGCCAAAAACACATTCTCACTACATTGAGGTCTAATACAGCTCTGGGTTAATTGAACAAGGGTGTGCACAAGTTATGATCAAGCACTGGAAACCCACACTTTGGTTTTCCTCATGGTAACTTTTCCCTGGAGCAGTGCTCTAAGCTGACACAGGCTGCAAGGTACATGGAATTGGAGAAGATATTTTGGGAGGGGAAAAAGAAAATACCGACTGGAGCGCATACTAAAATGAAACACATGCTTTGGCACTCCACTGAAGAAAGATTATCAAATTTGAGACCTCACCGAGTACAGCAAGAACCAAATGCACAAAGACAGCATCAGAATTTGGCCTCCTTTTTAATGGAGGAGTTATATACCTCCTGGTTCTCAGTGGGGGTGGAAGGCACTTCTTTAAACCAATAAAAATGGACTGTAGGGCAGATTCAGCTGTTTCTTACTCCAGTAAGAATCTGGAGTTACTCTAAGTCTGATCCATGCCTTGAGCCGTTCCACACCTACCCAGCTGATATACTGAGGGTTATTCTTGATGAGCATGCCCTTTTTTTGCCAGCAAAGCTGAGAGTCATGGCCAGCCCCAAGGGCAACTGGGTCTCTGCCCACCCACCAGAACTACCTATGTGGGACCACACATTACCTCAGACTTGCTTGTAGCCAGCCCACTCCAGGGTGTCTTAAACTCCCAGCTAAGATGATAATTTCTTTTTTTCCTCTCTAGTTTATATTATAAGAGGAGCTTGCTAAAATAAGATTGCACTTAAGAGTTTTTTCCCCCCACACGCCTCATGAACTAATGGTCTGAAAAGGCAGCAAGTACAAAGACTTGATAGCTATTTCAGTGGCTTCAAAAAGATGTAGCAAGCAAGAGACTTTCAACACAAGACATTGAACATAACAGCTACATCCAGAAGTTTAGTGTTGTCAAGACAGTTTACCTCTCCTGCCCTTCTTTTCACCGTCACTGCCACCCTGCACAGTCAGTCGTGAACAACTGACTGGGTAGCAACCTGTCCACCAATATAAGCTGACAATGTAGTTTCAATACCAGACTCGCACGGAAATGTAAACAGCTAGTTCAGGATTTGGTTGTTGCTGTTAAGAAGCCTGACCCTTCAGATGCTCCGGAGCATTAACGTGTTCTGGATGATGGTCTGTTGAAATGGCTAATTCCATTTAATTTTGCGCCCTGGCTCTGGCTGCGTCCTTTTCTTCCTTAGTTACTGTCAGATCGTAGATTGCAGCTTTTGACAAGACAGCGAAGGGAAAAAGGTCAGCACTGAAATAACCGGGCAGCGCTGGCAGCGAGATGGTAGGTTGAAGCTGGTGTGCGCTGGCTGCGCTGTCGGCTTCGCTTCTGTAACTCTGATGAGAAGCTGACGGCTTGTATCCACACCTGGTAGTTGATGTGGCCAGTAGGATGCCACATCCAACAAAACCTTTCAATCACATCTGCGTACCATAAGCATAATCAAAGCAATGATGCTGTCAAACAGGATGAGGCACCTCCAATTCTGCACTGATAGCCTGTTTACAGGCTGCATGT
Source organism: Mesitornis unicolor (assembly GCF_000695765.1). Taxonomy (NCBI): domain Eukaryota; kingdom Metazoa; phylum Chordata; class Aves; order Mesitornithiformes; family Mesitornithidae; genus Mesitornis; species Mesitornis unicolor. The sequence goes on along the minus strand of NW_010173732.1, from coordinate 25,159 downwards.
CTTGGTCACTTTAAATCAGAGGGAACAGGAAGGACCTAACTACATTGCTTCACATTGGGGACAATGAATTTGCAGGGTCAAAAAGCATTAAGCATCAGATAGCTGTCACAACGTGACGAGATCAATTTGTAAACGGGACTTGCCAGATAGCTTCATCACAGAGAGCCAGAGTCCAAACTGGAATTGTCACCACGTGGAAATTTTCATCAGTATTTTATTGAAACTCTGGCAAGTCAAAAGTGAAGCTGAGATCACCAGTAGTGACCAGCACAGTGGGAATTACAAGTTGCAAGAACAGTTGCAATGAGTAGGTCAGTCTGCTCTAAGCCCTGATCATGACTGACTTCCACTGAGCAATACAAAGCCCTCATGATCTCATATCAGAATCTAAAAATCAGTCATAACACTGAATAAAAGCCAAACTGATTATCACCTCCTCACTCAGATAAGTTTCATGCAAAAATCACAGGTAAAGCCATATTTCAAGGCTGTAAACAAGCAAGCTTCTTTTCTGGATGATGTGATAATACACTGCACTCTTTCAAAAGTCTACTATTTTTCAATCAAAATTTTAAAATGCACAATTCCGTATTTTTTAAAAGAAGAAAATTCCTAACTTAAAAAAAGGGGGAGGAATATTGCATATCTAGAAAATCTTATGTTCTAATTTTGAGCCAGTTCTTAATGCAGGTGTATATAAATTTGTATACAGGATTCAATGGCTATATCTCTTACCTATACAGATATCAGTAAGCTACATTAGTAATTACCTAAATTTAAAATGCATTAAAATTCTGAGATTACTTCATAGGCTTCAGTATTTTTTTGTGTGTTAAAGTCCAAATAAAGTACATTAAAAATAAATCACACTGCATAGAGAGTAGAAATATATATGACTGTCCACTGAACTGGATCCAGGATCTGGATTCACACTACCATGAAATAAGTTGTTGAATCCCAGGAGATTCCCTGCAGGAGACCAGTGGTGCACGCAGCTATAAAGATGAACCTCTGGCTATGCTAACATAAATGAGATAACGAAAGATAACAAAGCTAAGCAGAAGTGTAAATATTTGCAGCCTCACACCATAAAACCTCTTGCACGACTTTATTTCAGATAAGGTTTGCTGGACTAGACTCATAACAGAAGCTATTACAGGCCTGATTCCTGGTGCTAAAGATCCTCTAACCCACAACAACAATGTGCACCACTTGGGGCTGCAGTTTTGGCTTCCTCCTATTTTCAAGCTCCCTGCTGCTATAAGCAAAGCTTCAAGCACACAAGATCCAAGTCTTCACATCCTGGGGATTCAGCACCACATTTCACCATGCACCAGCCTTTGCTGAGTGGCTTTGTCAACTAGGACAGAACAAACCTCAAGATTCAAGTGAAACACGTGCCAGTATTTTGCTGAATCAGCAGCAATATACAGAAAGTGGTTCTGCCTAATTTCTATTGGTCCGATTTGAAACCCACAAAGATACTGAAAAACTTCTACATAGTAATGAAAAAAAATAATTAAGGAGAGCAAACTATTTGAAAATGCACTAGTGTATTTTTAATCAGTTTTGTGGTAAACTAGTTACTCAGCAAGCTTGCAAAAAACCAAAATGGCTTGAACTCGTGAATCAGAAATCAAGCTGATTTCTTTAGAAAAAGGAATCCTACTTTTTGCTGAAATATGTCTGGTTTTGAAAAGCTAATATTTTTTAAAAAATTAATTTCTCAAATACTTTTGAAAACTATTTTCAAATTTCCATTAAAAAACAGTTTCAAATTCCACTTTACAATACTCTTAACTTTGTACCAATTACAAGAATACTACTGAAATCATTAGCAGTACACAAGCATTTTCATGTAGCTAAATGCAATTCCTGGTAAACAGAAAAGTTCGCAGCAAGCTGTTACACAAAAAATTGCCTGGTATGCAATAAGTAAGCAAAAAAAAAATAATTTATCGCAGTCAAAGCTTTAAAATTCATTTTGCTCAACTCCACAAGGAGATATTTAAAAGGCAAAATAATGGATTTCTTTTTTTTTTTTTTTCAAATTTTTTCGACAGACAAGATTTTGTAACACCCATCTCACAATTACGTATTTAGAAATAGTTCAAAAGACAGCAGGGTATTTTATTTCATTTTAAATTTAAATACTCATGGCAGGATCATATTGCGATCGGCATGTGGAAGTGAAGAGTGAACAATTTCTCTTCTCCGTGATATTTATTACATCGCTCCCCAACTGCCAATTTTTCTCTGCTTGCAAGGTCAGCTTTCATGCGTCATTGCTATTCTGTTTTTATGTGCTCATTTTTACAACGTACAAGGGAACAAACACAAGACAGTACCATCAGACCTAAATAACCATGCTGTAAACTGTACCTTCCAGCAAACTTACGGTGTCACACTTACTCTGCTGCAATAGCCTCTTGAGCAGACAAAAAACACACACGAGAATTGCTAATGTAAACATGAACAAACACAAGATAAATATATTAGATATGAAAGGCATGAAATTATGAGCGGGTCCTCTGGGGAATCTTCTCATTTACCATATATACTAACATTTATTTCATTGCAAGAAAAGTAAGACTGGTGCTTTGGGAAACGCATCAGGTATCTTGGCCTATGCAGTTAATTATGTCTGGTTCAAGAAACTTGAAATTTCTGAGAGTGTTTTTCGAAATCTTGTTATAACCACTGACAAGTCTCAGCATATCCCAGGAAGGTAGTCTTTCCAGAAATTTGTGAGGCATTGCCTTTAGACCCTTAAACATCTCTCACAGTCTTTACATCACTTTTGTCATCTTTTTCTCAGATATTTTAAAAAGTGGTATCCCCAATTCCCCGAGCACTACCTCAGCCAACTCTCTGAGCTGGCATTCAGCTGCAGCAGCTACACGTTTATTGGCATTATTTTTTCCTCAAGCTGAGAAGGGACACGCAGGGCTTTTGCTATGGCTCAAGGGGATGCTCTAACACATCCATGGACTTCAGCTTCGATACCACATTAGGTAGTTACTGACATTTTATCAGCAGAGTTCATTTGCCTTATCGCACTGTTCTTGTAGTAACTTACCTCCTGCACAAACACTGGATGGTTCAGCCGCTAGGATCTCAATGCAAGACTTCTTGAGAATCTATGAGATTTAGATAATGTTATTTTTGGTAACCATATTTACCTATACTTTATTAATACAGGAAAAGGTGTCTTTTTTCTGGGTTTCAGAATATCCAACTTACTGAATCAATGGTTCCTCTCAGGGCATAAAAGCCTCCCGTAACTGGAAAAACATGATCGATGCTGTCAGCAATTGTTGACAGCTGTGAAGAAAGACAATCATAAATCATGAGGAAAACAAAATTACAGTGAACAAAACTGGGTCCTTTCATACTTGCTAAAAGACATCATACTGACAGGAAGTGATTTATGCCTCAAGTAATTAAATAAATGCCTTCATCTGATGCTGTTACTTGTGCAGTAGTACAACAGAAAAACAAAACAAGAAAGCAACAAAAGTTACCTGAGTTTCATTAAAATCTTTCACTCCAACACAATAAACAATAGCTCCAAGGCTTCTGGCTCTGTTGGCCTAAATAAGAAAACAAAGTTGCCATTAAATGCAATGCCATATAATCAGTGGAGCAACAGTAAATGCCTATAAGTCTGACATAAGCTAGTTCAGGTAAATGCAAAGGTGACTTACTTCTTGTTCTGCATAATAAAACTGAACGTCTTGCAATTCTCCATCCGTCAGAGCAATAATCACACTGGCGGTCCGAACTCCTACATGGAGGATAATTAACAGATTACATACATATGACACAAGATTCAACAATTAAAAGTAAGTCTGAAGTTAAGCTGACAAATAAATACAAAACCATAAGGCCAGACTCTCAGTCTGACTTGTATGGACTTCACTGAGAGATACCAGTTGAAGGTTAGATGCACCATAGCACACCATAAGCTAAAACCTGTGCACCTTCGTATCACAAGCCTCACTGAAGGGGGAGTACTGCTCTAACAAGGTCCACACACAGACTTCTCTGTTCCGAGTAAAATACAGCAGCCACCAAGATTACATCTAGACCCTTTGTGTGGAGAAGCGGCAGAACGGATCCTTAGAGAGGGAGAGGCTTCCTCTCTTCTCCTGACAAAGATGTCTCTACACAAACCTGGCCCAGTTACTGTGGTAAGAGATACCTCTACAGAAGAATCTTTCCTCCCATCCTACCTTCCCCTCTAGCAGACTTTCAAAGAGCAACTCCACTGAAAATGGCATGAAATATGCTTCTGTAGGGGTGTTCAGTCCAATACTTCTTGAGCAACAAGAGCTGCTAGTGAAGTTCATAGGAACTCTGAGCATGTTAAAACCTTGAGATCAGGTCCACTGGAGAAGATTCACATCTTGTGATAAGACATTTCATATCCCACCTAAGCTTAAGCGAAAAGGTTGCATAGACATTGCATAGCTATATATGTAATGTAGTATAGAATACAATGCAGCCTAGAAAAATGCAACATGTTAACAAGATTAAACCAAATTAATATGCAAACTATGGTATAGTTAACCATTCTGCTTCAACAGCTCTTAAGCAAAGTAACTAATACACACACATGTTACTTTCAGGGAAGTATTTGTTGTTATTTCAAAATAATCTGTTACAATTTCAAGTGTCTTCCCCCACAGTGTCTGAAATTAAAGACAGATTAGTTCTGACAGGTTTCTTATGCCATGCAGTCCTTCCGATGTCATGTCAGACAGAGACACAAATCTTTAAAAAATGACCTGCAACTTGGGGGTAAAAAACCAGCTTGGATCCCTGTATTCCTCTACCTTTTTTTTTTTTTCCTTCTGCCCAGTATGCTGGAAAGACTGAAAATCTGGAGATCTTATTTTCTTTTCTTTTGAAGCCTTCCCCCCCCCAGCCCCCGATATTTTAGCCTATAAATCCAGATCTAGTCTCCTCCTTTCTCTTTCCTAATCAACTTACATAGTAGTTGATTAGTTCTTAGCTACATGTTACGAAGAGGTAAAATAATTTTCAGTTGGACTCTTCAGGACTCTTGACCTCGCTGTCAGAAATGCCTGAGAAGCCATGCAAAGTTGCTGCTGAAGACCCTACACTCACAGCCTATTTTATCAAAAAGGCACTGACCCATTTCTCCAGCTTTCAAAGAGACCATCAGCCCACAAATGAGAACAACCTCATGCCAGGGTACAAAGCAGGCAAGGAGTGCTCAGTTTAACTAATTAGGCCTTCTTTTGGCACAGACAAAATATACAAATACATTTCCCTCTTGAAATTTAGTGAAAAATGTACATTTTAGGAACTCAGAATCTGATCCCAAATCATTCATACTGATGTAAAAACCTCACCTGATTGTATTCATACGTACACTAATGAGAATGAGGACTTGGGCACACGAGGCAGACAGGGCTGAGTGCATCAGAACAGAAGGGTACAGGAAAACCTGGGTATTCCTGTTCCCTGGGTGCAGAACAGGCAGTTTTGGCTGTAATGCTTTGGCCTGTATTTTGCACTAGGTCAGTTCTGTGATCATACTGGTCTCCTCTGGTCTTAATAAACCATGAATCATGCATTTGAAAGTAGAGCTGTAGTCAAAATGGAATGTAGCGATTGTGTAACACCAATTCCTTCTCCAACACTTCTTTTAGTGGGTTTACTGCAGGTCATCTATCAACCCTGTCTTTTCAATCCAGATATATAACATGAGTGATATACAATGCCTACCTCCATAGGTTTCGTGGTAAATCTGCTCATTTGCCTGCAACGAAGTGTAGAACATTGTTAGCTCTTAAGTACAGCAGCAGCAAGCAAAGTTCATATGTTTAAATCAAAGAAAGGAGGTACTGTGATGTGTACCCTTTTAAATCCTTCATGCATGAACGTGTCTCCTCCAGGCACTTCATACTGAAGAATGTCGAGCCCTCGTCTTATGGCTTCCCTTTGGATAAGAGAAAACGGGAGAAAATTTTATTAAAAGTTCTGTTTTGAGATATTCCTGTATCACAGCTAGATTATTTACCCTGTCAGCACACACCAGCTAAAGCATTGGTAAATCCAGGATTTTTAAAAGAACATATTTTTTCAGCCTAACACCCATGGGAGCACAAAACCAGACATATGATGCAATGTTAGGGCTAACGCATTTTAAGGGCGCAATTCTGTCCCTGCTTCTTTCTTCTGGTGCACTCTAAGGCAGGATAAGATTGAATAAAGCAAATGACAAATATTAAACTGATAAACTGCAGATGGAATGAGGATTTAAAAGCTTATGACCCTGTCATGAAAACAGGATGACTAAAAACTCTGTATTCCATCAATCATCAGGATAGTTGGGATTAGGACTTTACCATTAGAAAGACAGAGGCCAAAAGATAAGAGAACAGGATGGGAATGATGACAATGTCCTATCCTAGATCAGGACTAGACATCAGACTGCTTCCTGGTAAGAGACAGACTTTGGTACCAAGACCCCTGTTGTATAGCTTCTTGCTCCACAAATACCTGTTAACCAAGACCATTCAGGGAAATCAGTAATTTAATTGATCCCTGATCACTATAATACCCTAATCTTTAGCAGAGTTTTCACATATGAATGGAACACAAATAAGGGCAAATCACAAAACAAATATTCAACAGACAAGTTGTAGGAAGTCCAAATATCAGCTCACAATGCTATTGGGCACCCTTTTAAAAAAAAAAAAGATAATGAGAGTCTTTCTAAGATCCATTTTGCATCTGGGCATTTTAGGCAGCACAATCTCAATTACAGAAGAGCCTATGTGGGACAAAGGTAAAATGAGGAACTTTGATTGGGGATGTCCTTAAGGCAAAAAGCACATTTTTACCTTTTCAAAGTATAAAATGAGCTGAAAAGGCACATATAGTGACCCATACAGAGAACAGGAGTTTAGGAGAGGGAATGTTTTAATACCAGGCTCAACAAATTGCCACAGGGTTCCCATCTTCTTTCCACCTTGCAAAGAGCAAATCTATCTGGGAGAAGTAGGTAAGTTTGAGGGCTGTCACCAAGGTACAAGATGGAGACCTGAGGCAAAACTCAGTGGAGCCAGCAGAAATGCAAGACCCCGTCAGGGTTCCTGGCTTTCGATGAGGCTCTGGAGTACAAAACGGAGAGAGGAGTCGTTCTTTCAAGACTGCTCCAGAGTCCCCTTTATTTATAGAGTGCACTGTGCTGCTGGGGCCCTCTCACACAGACAGAAGCAGTAGCAAAAGCAAGCGCTTTAAGTTGAAATGAAAAAAAGTACTCGGAAACATCTCCATGACAGGGATTTGTGTGTGAGGCAAATTAAACTGAAAATTAGTTGTGGTTTTTTGTTACGGTTTGAGATTTTTTAATGTGTTTTTCTCTTTTTTTCTGGTGGGTTTTTTGGGTTTTTTGGTTGTTGTTGGTGGTTTTATTTTTTGAGAGGTTTTTTTGGTTGCTTTTTAAAAAAAAACAAACAGAACAAAAAACCAACCAAACAACAACGACAACAAAAAAACAAAAACAAAAACAAAAAAGAAGATTTGGTTGTGGAGATGGCAACAAGAATTTTGCTCCAGCTTCAGACTCCCTTTTTCTTAAGAAGCCTGATGCTTGGCTGTGCAAATCTCTTCTGTTTCAAGACAGCCCAGTAGAGCAGTGTGATGGCCTGGTGAGATAGTGCTCAGGCACTGGGTACAAACAGCTACTGGTCTAAATTTCAGGGCTTTGGGCCGCTTCGAAGCGCACTGTGGGACTTTCACAAAGTCTTTTGCTCATCAGCTCAGCATCAGAGATCTTACACAAAAATTGTCCTTATTTGGGTAGTTGGGGATAGTAAGGATGTACACAAATCCTCAACTGGAAACACAGTTTATCCTTGAAATACAGAAGAACAGAAAACCCAGTGCTGCCTTTCTCTCATAAGGCTGAAAACAAAATGGTAATGAGAGACTTACAGGACTTCTAAGCCCTCTTCCAGTTGGGAATGGTAGAAAGGATTTTAGTTGGTGCTACACTGAGGACCAAGACAGATCTCTGAATTCTGGTTTTGGGGCCACCTGCTGCTCCAGAAGGGATGGTGCATATTTCTGGGTAAAGGATAAGGAGTACTTGCCTGTTTTCTGTTAGTTTCATGACTGTAGTGCCTCGTGAAGAAAAAACAATGAAAGACATCCGCAACATTGGACTGAAACAGAAGAACAAGCCAGATCCACATCACACACACGTGTATTACTCCAGCAGATTTTCATTTGATAAGAAGTAGTGAATGAAAAAAAAAAGTTCTTTATACATAGGAAATTAAAATATCATCTTAAGAAAACTTTACCTTATGAACTTCTCAGCTAGGCTTTCCACAAAAGAGTAAATCTCCGTCCAATGATTTCTGACACTTCCAGACCTGTGTATAAAACATAATTGATCACATTAATCTTATTTCATGCAGAATTCCTTGTTCCAGTCTGAATTTCAAGATACTCCAAAAGTGGTTAGGGACACACAATTTACACAGAGGTCTATGGAGACGAAGCAGTTAACTCTATTGAGGCTTTTACAGCAGTTATGTTGGAAGCTGTAACAGGAACCATCATTACAAAACACACTGACTCAAAGAGAAGTAGACATAGGCCTGAAACAGTCTACCATACAATTTTGAAACAAGCTCAGTAACTCTTCCATCTGATTTTGTTTCTTTCACAAAGTAAAATATAAATATTTTCTTCTAGTTTAATTAATTTTATTTGATTTCACTAAATCATCTGCTAGCAGGTTATTTACTTTCCTAGAGCACAGCTCTGCTCTTGCAGCCACACAGAAAATCTTGACTAATCTTCTATTCTCCCAGAATGCGTGGGAGAATGTTTCCATGAATTACTGTTTGTTTCAAAAGAGAAAGCTTTTGAAGTAATTCAGAAGGGAAAGGCAGTACTCGTAGCTAATTCGCTGGACTAGCATTCTGGACAGTCAATCTCTGGCTCCGTTACAGATTTCTTATGAAAACCCGGGCAACTTAGTTACATGCACAAACTTACACATTCACACTGCCATTCCCAGTACATAAAACTGCATTACTGGCACACCCTGGCTTTTTTCTGCCTAGTCGTAGGGACCCCCACAGTCTGGTGGGACTCAGACCTCAAATAGAGCCTTGCACGCAGCAACTCTACAGTAAATAAGTGATTTCTATCATGTGGATCTATGCCATACACTTTTAAGACATTTAAAAAGCTACAAAACATGAGAAGTCAATGGTTATAAAAACCCTCCCTAGGGCTGTAGTGTTCATGAAAGAATGGCTCATTTGCTTTCCTTGCCAGGCAGGCTCACGTATCAGGTATCTTAGGCAGAAAGATAAATAAAACAACAGCACGTACAGAAGGATCGCAAGGGCTTAGATGCAGAACTAAAAAATTTCTGAAATTTAACTGCTGTAAAGCAGTAGCTCTCCTCTACATGCTGTTAGATATTCTTCTCTGTACATGTATTAAAAAAGTGAGAAAATTATCTCATATTACAATTCTCAGTGCTACTATTTGCTTTCCACGTGACCCTATGCCAGCCATACCTGGCCCAGTATGCCAGGTACAGATCACCATACAGAAGCCCATATGTGCAATACAAAACAGCACCGCCTGTCCTGCAGTGGTGCTGGTGGAGTGGAGAAGAGCAAAGAAAAAAGGGCAAGGACTGAAAGGACACCCCTGAAGTATATAAACTAGAATAAGCTTGCTCTTGTAACCCAGCTTTCACGCTGCTCTTCTGGAGAACTGGTGATTAATTCGCAGAACAAACTGGTTACCAAAGAATGAAGAAGTTGCCAGGCACTGAGGAAGAGTAACAAAGCACCAAACCAAGGGTCTGGATCCTCTGCAGTCTCCAATTTATACGTGGCACACCAACAACATGTTTAAATATTTATGAACAGCACTAATGAGCCCTTTATTAAAAAATAATCCATACTGATGTGAAGCACGTACTTGATGTGACATATGGACGTTAAAGACTCCTTTTCCAAAAGGGATCTGAGGCAGTTCAACACCTGTAATTCTCCAGGATTTTTCTGAAAGTGCCAGGCTAAATCTCTAAACATAATGAACTTGGAGAATTTCCGTGAACCTATGCAAGATGCATTTACGAGTCCCAATTTTTTTTTCCATTCTTTCACCCCCTGGAGTTGACACTTTCAGTTTCATTCTGAGCTTGCCATTCAACTTAAATCCAGTTCCTGCAGTTTCCAATGGAGTCACTTCCCTACATAGAATAGCCACAGTTTCATACTTGGAAAAGACTGACCTATTTTGGTTGAGGCATCAGATTTCTACTGCCAGCTGCAGAGGCACTGATGCAATCCAAAAAAAAGAATGTAGCAACGAATTTGCTTTATAAGAGCAACAAATCATCATTTCCAGTACCTTCTTAGGACTGTCTGAATTACTTCCCTCCCTTTTTTTTTTTCGCTTAATCTACCCTTCAGTCAAAGAACAGCTCGGTAAAACAGCCTAGACACTGAGAACTCAAGAAAATCATAAGCTACTAATGGTGGAAAAATTTGAAGATTTTTTAAAGTGAAAATGCATAGACAAACTTAATGCTATGTGCTCCCATGTACTCTGACTATAATGAAACAGCCCTGCTTGGAAAGGGTCCAGCCAGTGAGACTAAGAATTGACTGTAATTATTGATGATGATAAATAAATTCAGAGATTATCACCTCTGAGAAGCGAGGGAGGTCTCTGGGATGGGATAGGCCTCACGGGAAGGCCTGTGCTCCCAGAAGGCCTGGCTGTGCATCACTGAACCACAACCTTGGTGAGCAGAGGGACTTCAGCACAGCAGTGGCTCTCCTTCTCCCCTAGGAGGAATTCTGCACCCACATGTTGTTTATCAGCTGGCAAGTGTCAAAGTGTCCCAATCCATCAACCAAGAAGTGTCAAAGCCAGATGGAGATGCTAGCAAGAAAATGTTACTGTTTCAAAATCCCATATAGAGAACACCAGCGAAGTAGTCAGCACTTAACCACTTTCACCACCAGACTTCTCCAAGCCCAGGTGTGTCATCTCCAACTGCAAATTATTCCCAAATGCTACCACTGCCAGTCATGTCAAATCCCTCATGAACACCAGTGGGGCTGGCCTGGCTTATAGAAGAACCTGAGTTCCCCTCCCTCTTACCCAAGCTCACCTCTAAATATCCCTGTTTGCAAAGTCTTTTTATTTGCTGTTTCATATATATGTATGTTTTGGAGGCTTCTGGGGTTTGTCCTGATAGTTTTATCTGTTGTCCCAGAGGCCAAACCCAACACCATCAGCAAACAGCCGTTGTAATGGCAGATTAAACAAGATTACAATAATAAAATGTTTGCTAAACTACATACTAAGATGCCAAATGCTGTCAAATATTACTCCCAACACTGACACACAGAAGCTGACCAACACTATTGAAAATACTGCAGTATTTCACTGCTTTTGGGATCTTATCTTTCACACTGCAAAATCACTTTTGCTGCCAGCATAAAGTAGCTTGCTGCCCTTCATGGCTGGATCAGACTACGAGGTTTTTGCCTTGGTTTCCCATGGCAAGTGGAAGGCCCCAAGCATACTTCAAGCTCCTTTCTGACCATGGTCAATGCTTGAAAGCCATACTCATTTTTAATTTCAGTTACTAAGCCTAGAGAAAGCACAGAGTATTTCAGTGATGCTCTACACTACAGGTTATTCTTGGACATCCACAGCATGATTTTTACAGCAGTTTCAGTTCTTTTGTTGTTTCCCTTAGAACTTTACAATAACTAGGAACAAACGCCTGTTAATTCGCATACCTGTGCTAATAGGAGCCTTAGACAGAGTTGGCACATTGTCCCAAGGTGCCACTGGTAAATAACCACAGATTCCTTACCTGGCCTGTTTGGCCACCAAATTATAAACTCCTGCAAGATTTCAGAGGAGCTGTGAAGACTTCTGACTAATCAGAAAAGAATAAATGAAGCATGGCAAAGATCGGTGCTGTTCAGAAAAAGCACTGGGCAAGCGATACACACTCATCCACCCTCACCAGTAACTAGAAGTCATAGGAAAGTGATGCAGCCAGGAAATCCTATATATCCTGTTATGTGGAGGTTTGTACCAGTACATCCACCAAGACAACGCTGTGGCTGTCTGCAAAGAAAGACTATGTTACAACCAGATCTATCTTCTTGGCTCATGCCTTAGAGATTTCCTGCTTTCAGTCATCAGCTACCTGGGTTCAACTTCTTACATCGATCAAAATAGCCACTGTCACCCAGCCAAGTCCCAGGCTCTCCTCACTGAAGCAGCCCAGTGAGCCTGACATTCTCTGCAAAGTACCAACCCCGTGAAGCCAAAGACCCCTGTGGATACTGACCCACAGCTTACAAGCAGTTTGTGTGGCTGTCAGAGCCAAGCAGGACTGGTGAGGTTTCAGTCTTCGGAGGTTACATAATGCTTATGGCAAAGAAAAATGCAAAGCAATTAAACAGCTGCTGTGGGTAGCCAGAGCAGCACAGGAAAATATTTCAGGGCCTGTTTCTCTTGCGAGTATCACTGGGGTGAACTTGGAATGGGTCTAGAGAAACAGCAGAATTTCCTCAGGTTCATAACTGCACCAATGGGATGAGAATAAGTCCCAAGCAAAGTGAAAAAACCCATAGAAGCCATTTGTTGCGAGCATGCTCTCCGCTCCATGAGCTCTATTCCCACTGCACATGAGACAAAGAGAAGAGTCAGCAAACCACAACATAGGAAGGAATGTGCTCCCAGCCTCATCAGGACTCAGCTCAGAGGAGCGGCTGCTGCTGCAGCTCCCGCTTCTACTGTTTTCCTGAATTTCACATTGCTACTGCTGGATGGGAGGGGAAAGAGGAGGTCAGGGAGTATTTCTGGGGGTGGAAGGAAGTGATGTGATTGCAAGGCTTGATTCTGCTCCTGCTTGCTCTGAGTGTCTCAGCGTGACTCTGTCTAGCTTAGTGGAGCTCTATGTCAGTACAAAAACGGTATGTTAGAGTCATGCCTACCCCAGACTGAGGGATTTCACTGCTGTTTGAGAGATAAAAAACCATGAGGTGGGCTGGAAATATATTCTTCTTTTCCAATAGGTTCACAGAGATGGTGGAAGCTGAAGTCCAGAAAAACCAAGCAGGACAACCCTGGCATATGTGGTGCCATTCTCAGCCCAGTTACTTCAGCAGGCAAAAACTAAGAGGGTCAGTTGTAAGGTATCTGTCCTCAGACATACATGATTCACAGTTATAGCTAAGCTCACTGTCTGGAGCCTATACAGATCAACCCAGTGCAATATGCATCAGACCTGCAGCTTAGCAGTGAAAGTATAATACTCCAACACTACCCAAACAATAAATATTTTTATTACCACATGTACACAGAGTGAAAGCAGCAGGACTCAGAGCCTTTTTTCAAGGTTGAAAGTGAGAAAATGAGACCCCTTGAAGATACAGAGCTGCCCCTTGTCCTATTCCCCCATATGGACATTTGCCTCTGCTACAAATTAGCTGAAGGCAGCAATTACAGAGATCCTGGAGCAAGAAACAAACCCATCATTACAGATGCTAGGTTCAGTTTGAGTATGGTGTCAGGGGAGTACAACACTCAGAGTCTGCAGGTCCCTGCAAGTCTCTATCACCTCGTGCTAATGGTGGCCCCGTATACAGCCCATTGCTCAGAAACATGTCACTTTGTTGTTATGTGAAGAGAGCTCTTTGTGGCCACAACCCAATTGTAGACAGCAGCAGAATTCTTGCACATGGCTAATAACGGCTCTGCAATAAAAGCAAACCCTGGGGCATCTAGTTTGTTGTGGTTTCAGACATGCACGTGCATGTTCATCCACCACTCTGCTCCCTTCTGAACCAGCAGAGCATTCAAAGTGACAAGAATCCTCCTCTCCCAAACAATGCTTCTTCCAAGTATGGAAGGGACCTTGACTGGGTGATTCATCCAAGCAAGGAAGGACTAGTTTATATTATCTGTTCCAGAGGCAATTAGAAGCACTGACAGAGACAGCCATTCTGAGGCAGTCCTTGTTTCAAAGTCCTTGTAATGTTAATGGACAAGACAATGCCTGGAATGGAGAGGGGAAGATACAGAGAAGTGATTGGAAAATAGATTTCTCAGTTCTAGGCCAGCACCCTGAGCACAGGACTTGGAGTATTTGAATCCAAAAGGTTTCATGACCAAACCCATCGATTTTCTAGATAACTTTATTTCTATAAAACTATTGACAAAATCTGCAGCAGCACTGGTGACTTCTGTAAGTCATCCCTCAAAACATTGCCCATTGCTTCTACAGTAATCCATCTAATCTACAAGTTCTATCTACCTGGTGCTATACCTCTTGCTTCATATCCAGCCACCAGAACAGAACATCAAAGTAAAATTCAGAAGCCATGCTCAGACTGCATCGAACCACTTCCGATCTCCCTGTAAAGCTCCAGAGCTGCTCTGAGCAGCACCAGGCTTGGAAGACCCACTCTCAGCATCCCAGTCCTCTTCAGCACAATACGAGGAGCAAAAAGCAGGGCACTCAACCCTAGTCACACTCCAACAAAGTGCAAATGATAACCAGGAGCAGGGAGATACAGCTCTTGTGCTGTTAATAGCTCACACGAGTCAATGAATCTTCTCCACATTTGCGATGAATAGGTTCAATGCTACTACACCTCATACACACTCAAATCACAATTCACACCGGCATTTGGTCTGAAAGCTCAGACAAGAGTAATGAAATTCTCAATCACTGTGTACTCACAGACAAAAACTCCTAAGTCAGTGGGAATCTTACAGTTTACTTCCTTGGCTTAAGCCCCAAATAAATCAGATTCAGTTACATGCATAAATAGACTGCAAATGACAAGCTGCCGTGGCTTTTTCTTCCTGTTAACTGTACACATTTTATGTCAAATAACCACTCCCCATTAGCTTTGCCTTGTGTTTTATAAAGATTTTTTTCCTTGGGATAGAGGGGAGGAGAATTGGTTTTCCTGATTTTTTTTTTCCTTGCCAAAAGGCAAATCTGGCAGAATAATATTAGACAAAATACAAACAAACAAAACCTGTTTCCAATAACATAGGTATGTCTGAAACCAAACAAAAATTTGCTTTGGAACATTCCAAGCAATTATACCTGGTTGTAAGAAAATCACAGCACTGGCTGCAATATAGCCACAACAAAGATAGATGCAAAGGCAAAATACCAACAGATTATGTTTTGAAAACAATAAAGAGTATGGCTTACAGGCAGTTGCCGAGTATGCGAGGTGTCATGTACATGATGTGGTTACGTTATAAATGAAGGGGAAGAAAAAGAAAATCAGACAGAAAAGAAGGAAGACAGACACAACAGGTTTTAGACATGCATTTATAGTAGTAATTAATGCCATCTAGGGAACAAAGCTGATACTTTTATTCAGGAAGCAACTCCTCTCAATCTCAATAGGCAATTGACCTGCATCAGGTCCTACTTCTTATGATGAACTTAAGGCTGGCTGTAGTACATAGATATTTTTGCTTACAGAAAAAGGAGTTCAGCAGATTGTCAATAAAAGATTTTCAAATGCAATTAAGCTAGGTGACAGAACACGTGTCAGGCACCTGTCTGCCAACAGTCTGATTTCCAACTACAACAATGTTGTTAGCCACGCTTTTCACCTCTTCATACGCAGCATAATACCACCAGGCAGAATGGTACTGGATCGAGAGAGTGCGGAGACAAGCTGCAGAAGTTCCCACAGGTCCAGCTCCATCCTAACACTCTTGAGCTGGGACTATGTGGATGAGGGAAGAAAGGCAAAAGGCTATAGTGAGAGGCTAAGGCAAAAAATAGCTGCTTAATGAGTGCTGAATTCATTCAAAAGGAAAGGCATCCATGGCAAGGAAATCATCAGGGGTGGGGGAAGAGACACAAAAAAACCCATTTCACAAACACCTTTGCTTCAAATGTGGCATATTGTGAAAAAAACCCAAGGCATATGGAGTTCAGCAATTCACCATAGTTGCCTTAAAATTATAAAAGCTGGTCCAGAAGAGCAGCTACTGAAATGCCTCTTGTTCTGATGGCTTTTTGTCTTGCCTTAACTGGATTAGGAAGTATCAACAGGCTTCCTGCCCAACACCCCCCTCCCCCACAAAACTAGCTTTTCGAGGGGAAGTTGGTGGGGAGGGAGGTGTTGGACAGGGACCCAAAAACCAAAACCAGGAAGAAGATGGAACAAGGTAGCTAAATTCCCATGTAATCAGAGGTTATGCTCTTCACCACCACCATCCTACCAGCGACATTCACCTCTGGAGCGAGGGTCAGAAAATTTAAAGGAAGGCAGCTGGAAAATGGATTACAAGTGAGAAGGCGTGACTGGCCACGTTGTACTGATGCCTTTACCAAAGTTGCTGTTGACAGAGATGCTCTTGGGACCACAGGAGACAAAGCAAAACTGATGTGAAAGACAGTATTATAGGCCCAAAACAAAGAACACCATGAAGACCAGAAGTTCAGGGGGAAGATGAGGAGTGGAGAAAGGGTAGTGAGGCCAGTCTCCCCCAAAGAAAAAGTTAGAATCACTGCTCTAAAAGAAAATCAGCAAGAGTGAGCCTTACTCTAAACATTTGCACTGCCATGCTTTGTGCTGTGGAAAAAGAAAACATTCTCCCAAGGCTGTGCAGTTCATTTTTCCTCAAAATCCAAACAGTTTCTTAGCAAATATCCCAGCAGGAAAAATGAGAAAATACTTTTGACTATCTCACATTCTTCTCCCTTCCCCCTCCCCTCCCATTTCCCATCCTATCCTAGAGTGAAAAAATAATCAACGAAATTTCCTCATACTTGGTAAATATAAAATACAGACAGCTCTGCAGCTCAGATCTACCATGTCAAGCATCTCCAGGAGCAGATATTTATGACTGTTATAAGTCCTTATTTTAAAAGGGTTTCTATTTGTTGCACTAACAAACAATCATAACGATGCTACCATGCACTATTATAATCAGGAAACACTAGAGGTCAGTCATTCTTCCTGCTATGCAAGTGCATTTCAATATGATTACAAACAACAGCTGGATGTTAACAGCAAAGCAGAGATGAAAGGGAGTTATTTACACACTCAAGCAAGGGGATGTCACTACAAGACCTACACAGTGAAGCAATCAAATCCCTAGGAGGACCTGCCCTCAGCAGTTTGAGACGGAACTGGAAAAAGGATTTTCATGCACCTGGACAGCCAAAGCAAAAGCAGCAACCCAAGCAAGTGAAAAGTACTCAGCTGTTAATTATGTTGGACTTAAGAGCTATGCTTGTTTAAAGGTAAACAAAAGATCTTCGGTATCACATGTGGCTTGATCTTGCCACATGCCATAGGAGAGATGTGTATGCCAACTCCACAACATACCCCCTTACTTCGTGTACAGGGAGTGACTTAGCTGCAAGCAGAAAAATTTCTGCTGCTTCAATATGATACTTTAAAGCTTTCCACTATACCTCTAAATAAGCTCAAGCCTGCCTAACTCAAAGTATGAAGTAGAGACAGCACAAGATTACAGACTCTAGGCAGTTGCCTCTGCAGCCAGCAAGTGTCCAGTTCTTGTAGCGTCAAGAGATTTGCTCATTTAAGCATCTCCCGAGACAAGGCTGTCCTAATGTGGCTCTGGCACAGTCAGATAAATCTAAGGAATATGGTAGCAGGTCTCCCTTCCACACATGCTGCTTTTCCCTTTCACCATGCCAGCTTGTTCAGCATCCAAGGCTTAGTTCCACTGCTGTGACCTTGCCTATCCCATGAAGTTAACATAAAAAGCTGCAGTCAACTTCAAGCAGATAAAAATTGTAAGAAAACAGAGAGTTTCTTTTTCTAATTGGCAGCATATATATTATACCAATAACTTCACCAGCAGATGATTTTTTCCATCTCATGGTTGTTGCCTGCAGGATTAAATCTCCACAGACTTTGCCTGGCAGAATGAAAAGGAAAAATCATACCCCAATAAAGTCATTGCAGTAACACATAGTGCTTACATGCATAAGGAGAAAGGTTTGTTGTCTTCTTCCAATTTGCCTCCTACTGATGTGAGATTACATCTTCCTATGGGGAACCAAAGCAAAGCAGATTTAAAGTCATTTTGGTTCACCCAGGCCGACTTTAGAGACAGGGCCTGTCATTCTGCTAAAGAGCATGCTACAGGGTCGCGGGATTAAAGCCTGGAGTTTTTACAGAGCCAAGACTTCAATGCCATTGTTAGACAGCTAATTAAGTCTGAATGCATCGAACTCCAGACTGGCAAGGCACCAATGAAGGGAGACAATCCCCAGGCCACGTGGGGATACTCTGTGATTTATAGGGCTGGGTTATTCTGGGGATTCTCCCATTAGAAATTAGAGCCAGAATTCTTCCCAGATATGTATCAGAATTGATCCAATTCTAATATATATATACATACACATATATATATATCTCCACTGCATTTTCAGTTTTGACCAGCTGCTTCTCACTGGCTTCCTGCCTTCTCCCTACCAGGAATACCCTAACCCTTCTCAACACTAATGGATTATCTAGTTCCTTCCTGATTAACTATCCCAAGATCCAGAGTCTGTCCACTCAGTTAATCCTCCCTGCTTCCATAAAGCTCCTTGTGCTGTGCCAGATGTCACAGAATACAACCGGGACCAAATACACCCTCAGCCGGCTCCTCTGCCTCCAGGTACCACATGCATTTGGTTACAGCAGAAAGGTAGCATGGGACCTATGCTTCCTCAGATCTGGCACTCTAATATTACCCATATGGCCTGCAATGCAATCTCATTGGGACCAAAAGATGCTTTGCCACCACCTTGCCACAGACTTGGTAGGAACAGGGACGGATTCTAAAACCACCCAGGGGCCCAAGTAACTTTTACTACAGCTTTTTACCAAAGAGGAACTCTTTGGTAAAACTCTCAAAGGTTATAAACACTAAGTGTGCAACTGAAGCCAAAGACAATTTTCCCACTGGAACTGAAGTGCATGACTTACTCCGATCATAACCAGGTTTGGTCTCCAGCAGACAACTGTACTGAGTTGATAGCACCTGAGCCAAGACACAAGACCCACAGCTAAAAGAAAACATACGATTTCCTGTCTACGATACTGAAGAGGAACTTGCTTACACAACCAGCTTCCTATTGCTTGACATATCAGTAACTGAGCAAATCACTCTCTTCTCTACCTTGATTTCCCCAAACACAAAAGTAGCATAGGAGTGCAGTGTGGTGATTGCTAGGGGTACACAGAGCCATTGCAAACAAAGACATTGCACTGCAGAAGACAGATACTGTGTCACAGAGAGAACCTGTATTGCATTCACTAACATCTATTGTTACAGGGGAATTCGACATGGGAAGTGAGCATAACAACAGTACCAATCACTTCTTGAAAGCCTGGCAAGAATGAATTTGAGAACTAACACTGTCCCCCTCCCAGAGCTCTTTCTAGACATGAAGGTTACTTCAGGAACAAGCTCTTAGTGTAAGAAAACAAAACAACGACCACATGGTGTTAGTGCATCTTTCAGAAAGGCATAATGCCTTTGGTCTTCAGATCCTTTTGCTATAAAACCAAAACCACTATTAAAGACTCTTTTTTTCTTGTTCTTGAATATGGGAATATACAAGCTCCTGAGGGATTGTGGCTTTTTGCCTCTCTCAGGCTGTGCAGGAGGCCTGATGGACTGAACAGTTCTCCCACCCAGGAAACTGCACAGTACAGCCATCACACCAGGCTTATGGGCAAAGATCATGAAGAAAAGGCTTCAGTCTTTCATAATATCATACCGCATATACAACCCAGGATCTATTAGATAACACAGCCATCACACTGAGTATATGTGGAAGACTAATAATTTATTCTTTGAGTACAACCCTTGGCTGTCAAGCCAGAGCAATGCACCATGAGGAAGAGAAATTTGTGCCTTCTGAAAATCACCTGTGTGCACACCAGTTTACCAATTACTTTGCTAGTGCTTGCTATAACATGCCTATGAATGTGAGCTTAACCATACCCTCTGGCCATACCTAAATTGGGCTAACACAGTATTAAAGAACCAACCTGTTATTTGCCAACCTATTTTAATAGATGTAACTCAAACACAGATTTAGACAATTCCGAAGAAGTTGAGCAGAAACAAGCTCCATAAAACTTTACATCGAGTCTGTAAAAAAACAGCCACTACATACACGCAATCTAGCCTTAACTTTAAGTAGGTCTGCACAGCCCTGGTGCTGCTAAATCCCACAGGTGACATCTCAGCACTTAGCCTGAGTCTTAACACCAAAGTCTAGTGGTGCTGGGGACGCTGACCAACACCCCTTCAAATTCAATGCTCACAGCCCACACACCACAACCTGAAGGTGCTCTCATTTCCCAGGTTCGCATGTGTAACTAACCGAGGATAAAGCATACTGCTCCCCTGAATGCTCTGCCTGGGAAACGCGCAAGTTTTGGGGAGCAAAAATAAGGACCCTGCCCTTCACATCATGTTTGGCACCAGGGAAGGTGAGGGAAGGCACCCGGGGAGACTGGGGAAATAACGTCCCTGCTGCTGCAAGGAGGCACTGAAGGGTGAATAAACGTTTTTAAATGCGACTGTCACTTACTTATCCAGGACGAAGTAGAGATCAAAGGCACCGTGACAGGAGCGCTGCTCTTCTTGCTCTTCCTCCTCCTCCGGCCGGGCGCAGAAGGTTAGGCTCCCCATTGCCAGCAAGCAGCAGCACAAAAACGCTGCTTTCTCCACGCTGCTCCTGCAACTCGCCATCTTTTCCCTGCCTTAATTCTTCCTCCTCCCCCAGTCTTTCTCGCTGCAGACCTTACGGGCTCTTAGGAAGCACCAAGGGAAGAGAAGAGAGGAGAGAAGAAGGGGGAGAAGGGAGAGGGGTGTGGAAAGTGGAGGGGAAAAAAACCCACACACGCTAATTTCAGGATCTCGGCTCAACCCTGCCTGCTCAAGGCAACCCTGTCCGCCGGGCACGGGATTGCAGGCTCAGGGCTGGAGGCTGAGCCTGGCCGGATGGTCCCCTGAGCCCCGTCCCCATTCCCCGCCGCCTCGGCGGCTGCCCCGAGTGGCTCAGCCCCGTCCCGCAGGGAGAGAAGCAGCTCCTCTCGCCAGGGCCAGAGGCAGGAAGGGGCAGAGGGAGAAGAGCGGGAGGGGGGAGACAGGATCTTATGGGGGAAAGCTGAACTGGGACTTTCCTGTTCCGGGATACCGCGGTGGGAAAGGCTGCTGCAAGCGAGAGAACGAGATTAGGGTACACTGCG
>NW_010173732.1:2688-3808 GCF_000695765.1 Mesitornis unicolor | reverse complement strand
GGGCGGTCGTCCCTCCCTCCCTCCGCCCGCCCGCGGGGCGCTTGGTAGCCGTGGAGACGGCTCCGCCAGCCGCCCTCGGGGCAGGGCAGCGGGGCGAGGGACGGGGGGCTGCGCCACCGGCGGGGAGGGAGCCCGGCCGTACTCCGGGGCATCGCTGCGGGTCCTTCTCGCCCGTGGACTCAGGAAGTTTGGGGGGGGGAGTCTTGAAACTATCCAGAGCTGGGGAGCGTTAGCCGGCGGGGCTGAAAGAATTTGCTGTAGGAATGAGACGAGTCATTGCAAAAATCTGTGACAAGCCGGGTGGGAGCGACGCGAAGGGACACTTGTGAAATATTGTGTTTCAAGGGATGAGTGCAATTAAAAAGGTTACTGTCTGGAGGGGCGGGTAAGGGCAGGTTTTCACGACCCTCTTATAACACAGCAAATTGTTTCTTTTCCGCGGTAAAACAAAACCAAACCCAAAAACCTTAGTTTATCCACACTGGAGTCTGCACACATCCTGCAGGCAATGAGTAATGATGAAACGAAATCTCTTAATGGAGGCTTTCCACAGTAGCATAATCACTCCCCGCCTGGTACACACAGGTTATAAAGCACTGCCCTAAAGAGCTGACCCAGCTCATCTGGATGCTGTCTCCGAAGTTTGAATAATTAGTGGCTTGCAGCCGCTTCCCCCTCCCCCATACACTTTGCAGACCCTAATTAATGAAAAGAGCCACGGGGAGGGATGCGAGCAGAGTCACTTTGCATGACAGAGTTGGGACTAGACATTTCTCTCTCTTTCTTGGGGGGAAGGCTTTTGAATGCGAGTCAAGGTCGAGGGAATCCATCCCCTGTGGGGTGCTGGCACGCCGCCCCATCGGTGCTGCCCCACATCCACCCATCACTGCGCTGGAGGCTTCTTCACCCGGGATGCGAGCGATAGCGCTTCAGCTAGGAGCCGCTTTTACGTGACAACAGCAAAAAGTGACACCTCCTCCCTCCCTCAACAAAGCCGGTACCCGAGAGGGCACAGGGACCACCCAGGCGGGGCTTAGCTCGCGGAAAGGGGCCGGAAGGGCTGTGGGGTGCCGGGGGTGTTTCCCCACAGCACACGGCAGCTTTGTCCTGGACCCTGCCG
>NW_010173732.1:1693-2254 GCF_000695765.1 Mesitornis unicolor | reverse complement strand
TGCTGGACCGAGTTCAGACATGTCCAACCGCGGCGGCGGTCGGAGACTTATCAAAAAAAGATTAGAGGGTCCACCAGTTTTCAGCCGCTCGCCCAGCTTTAGCTATGCACAGCTAGAAGTTGAATGCACTGCTTGAGCTAACCACTTTAAAGTTTTTTGTCCACTGGCCAGTAGAGACCCAGCGATTACTTAGATCATGGAGAAATACAAGAAACCCACATCCTCCCTGGTGACATTCACAAAAAATGAGCAAGCGGCTGCTGGGCAGCGGGAACCCCCCCTTTCCTCCTGCTCCGCCGGGCTGCGGCCTCGACGGTGCCCACTAGCGTTCGCAACCAGCACGGCCCCCGGGAGCCGCAGCCCCGGGGCGGCGTCCAGGCCGCTCTCTCTGTCGTCCGCCCGAAGGAGCCGTCCTCCCCTGCCGTCACAGCGGCCTTTCGAAAAGAAATAAAAATGCTAATCGCTTAAGATTCCCTCGGTGCTTCGTGGATATCTGATTGTTTCGTAAAATAACGTGGCAGACTTCAAGGCAGTCTCCAAAGCAGAATAATAACGCATTAC
>NW_010173732.1:0-1595 GCF_000695765.1 Mesitornis unicolor | reverse complement strand
CCTGCCTTCTCCAAAGAATACGCTGTCCCGGCGAGGGGGACAAGTTTTAAGGCTCGTTGTGCGTACGCGAAAGCCATGACACTGCCACCATTAGTGCTGGCTGGCGACTGCCACGGTTGGTGCAGAACCGAAAAACACGGGAACGTGGGGCCAGCGCTCGGCTGGCGCCCCATCCCCGCTCGGCCAGCCCCTGCGAGCAGGGTCGGGCACGGTGGGGGCTGCGAGTTTTCTTTGCAGAGCCCTTCCCGCCGCCACAGCCTCCTATATTCAACAAAACAGGTTTTCCCATCCGCGTAAGACCCGCCAGCTGTCAAATACACCGGGCAAGCCTGACAGGTCCGAAACCGGAGCGAGGTGTGTGCGGGGTCAGTGTTTTTGTCCAGGGAAGGGCGGACGCGTGTGGCCGGGGGCGCAGCCGAAGCCGAAGTCGGACCGGGGGCACAGCCTCGGGGCTGCCGATGACCCGGGCGCCCGGGGTCATCTGTTCCCGTATTGTCCGGAGGAAAATCGACCCAACCATCAGCTGAGCTGACCGTAAGATGCGGATCTTACTCTGGCATACAGGTTACTGCCGCGCACCGTCTCACGGTGTTTCAAGCTCCGTAAGGCAGGTGACAATGCCTAATTGTCCGTCCCTACGCCTCTGGAGCTATTTGCATAAGGGCTGCAAAAATATATTCTCTTGCGACATGAAGTGTGGTGGGAATTGTGCATCTCGGTTTCCTGACTTCGACACCCCAAATCAGCAAGTGTTTCCGAAGAAGTGTGGAAACATGAACCCGGCCCTGAGAGGGTGGTAGGATGCAGATCTTCCCACAGAGCTGGGTCAGCTACCAAGCCCCCGTTATGTTCTTTAATGCTGTTCATTCTGCCTGAGCTGAATTTTAAAAGAAAACATAAATTCTTGACTTCATCCTCCTGAATCCCTGTAGCACAGAACACGTAGAGTGTGATTGGTATAAGATTACTCTTTAATTGCAGCGAAAACCCGTCCTTTCAAAAGCATTAAAGGGTTGACGTTTCTTTTCCCAATACAAGCCAATATTCAGATTACATGGACACTAATCAAATAATCCGGGTTATTTCATTTGTCAACATGTTCATAAGAATTTTCTACCAGGCGTTAAAGGCATTTATATGGAACGACATCTTTCAAAAGCAATGTTGCTAGTCCAGATTTAGGGAATATTTGATTATGACAAGACGTTTGATGGTTTCATTTTACATACCAGCTGTGTCACAAATCGTTTCATACCTCAAATTCCTAATTTTGTGTCCTAAGAGTACTTTCTATGAAGCAGTAATTTTCATTTTAAGCCATTCTTGTCAATACCTGCGGCTTCCAAAATACCCTTATATTCAAAAGTGTTGCCAGCTTTGGGGCTGGTTTTGTTTCGTTTGTGTCGTGTGCAGTCCCCCACAACTTTAAAAGAAACTCCTCTTTTTAAAGTACCGTTACAAGGGGAATCTCATCCACCTTCTGTACCGTCCTCTGCGGTTCGCAGCCGCTCCCAGGATGCCTTCTGCATCGGGGCGGGGGTGGCAGCAGGCCCCGGGGAAGGGGGACAGCTGGGGTGGGGGGACACGGCTGGATG
>NW_010173731.1:672-2412 GCF_000695765.1 Mesitornis unicolor | reverse complement strand
CTCCAGAAGACATCCACAGGCTCAATCATCTGAAAAGGTTGACACACACACACACTTCAGGCTCTGACTGCTCAGCTCTTTGCACACTCCCTGGCACAGCCTTTGGCCATCGCAGACCTCTGATACCCTGTGACTCTACAACAGGCTTTCTTTCCAAGAACTCACACTTGTTGAGGCCTGCTCCTTTTCAGAGAGAAGCACAGAAGCCTCTGCAATCCCCTCTATACAGACTCATAACAGCCTGTCTGTCCACCTCACTACTTGGGTGGTGGGCAGTTTTGGAGTATGGCGTGGCACACAGTTTCTAGATGCTCTCTGAATGCAACAGATGCACAGAAAGGAACGGAATGATCCTTGGAGCCTTCCTTGGTGTGAAAAGGAGAGAGCTGAGAGGGAAACATGACCCAGCTCTCTAAAACCAGAGTGGAAGAGAAGATGAAGATGGAGATCCCTTCCTCCCAGGGTATTATTCCCGAAGCACCAGTTCCCAACTGCTTCCCAGAAACTTGTCTTCAAATCACCTCAGGCATACCTTACACAGCCTGGGAGCCCGGCACTGTGAACCCACATCCACCACGTAAATGCGGGAAGAAATCAAACAGGGAAGAATCAGCTTGCTCCTTTTCACTGGGTAATTGTTGAAGCAGGTGCAGTTAGTGCTCCATCCTGAGGAATGCAGCTCGTCTTTGCGGTTGGGCATGCGCAGGCGGTGGACAACCTAGGCAGTCAAGGCAGAGTTAGGGATCACTTAGGGAGACTGGAAAAAACGGGGACCCACATGCTGGCAGATACTTGTCTTGGTAGCGTCCATCAGACTGTAGCTGGGACTGCCTCTGGAGGCTGCGGGAGGAGAATACTGCCCTTTCACTGGCCACTGCTCTTGCAGTAGTGAACTAATCGGGCCATACACACACCCTTGATGTGGACAAGCTTTGGAGACAGGGAAATGTGTTTTCCCATTTGGGATGACAGCAGACAGGTTAGTACAGTGCACGACAGAACAGCTCTGACAATGCAGAGCATTGGCAATGCTGAACTCTGCAAAAGCGCTGGATAACCTGAACCACCTGGGTCACCAGAGACCATTTTCCATGCAGAGCAGCCACTGACAGGGTGACTCAGAGCTCAAAAGCCCACCAGAAGCACCAAGATGCTCTGGAAGTGAGTTGGGAAGAGGGTAGCAGCCAACTTGTCCCTGGGACACAGAGATGGAGATGACTCAACTACAGCCAGGCATATGGGGAGCAATGGAAAGAGAGCAGGAAGGGGAGATTCTTAGCAGACAAGAAGTAGAAGAAGGAGAAGCAAGAAGTAGACCTGTCATGACAAAACTCACAAGGGGTTTCCCAGACTGTTCTTGACAGGACATGAACAGGCAGTGGGCAAGAGTCAAGCCAGGGACGATGAGACAGAAAGACACAGAAAGAGATGGTACAAGGCATAACCAGACACCCTGCATGACAGAGTGGCTATGAAGCAGTCTGATCTTCCCCAGCAAAAAAAAAGTAAAAGTCCTAAATCTGAAGGCACTATGAAGCACAGAGCCAACAGCAAGTCACCAGAGCAAGACAAATCCAGTTGAGACACAGGTACCTGGCAATAATATGGAGATCTGGGGTTGATATCGATGGTGGCCAGGTAGTCAGGTTCATCAGTGCACGTTCCCCTGTAGGTACAGGTCACGTAGGCAACCTCCTCTCTAGGAGCTGGGTACACAGACAGTTTGTGTTAAAACATGCC
>NW_010173731.1:0-274 GCF_000695765.1 Mesitornis unicolor | reverse complement strand
GGGCCCTCTGAGCCCAGCAGCTACTTCCATTATGGCAGTGAACAGTTCCAGATCCAGGAGAGGAATCCTGCCTAAAGTGCCACCAGGAATAGCACAGATTCAACCACTGCTTCAAGGAACTTCTCAAGGCAAAAAGAAGCCCCCAGAAGCAGACTGGTAGTGAGACAAAAGAAACCTTTGGTACCACTAGGACAATACACCAAACTTCAGTCCCACCTCTCTCCTTCCTGCAGCACTTACTGCAGAGGAACAAACCTACCGGTGTGCGACTGGG
>NW_010173730.1:0-20130 GCF_000695765.1 Mesitornis unicolor | reverse complement strand
CGGCGGACAGTGCCTGGGCGGCTACCGCCGGGCGGGCCGCCTGCGCGCTCGCCTGTGCTAGGGAGACAGAAGTAGCTGTCACCTTCAGTCGGGTGTTGCCAGGGCACTTGTGCCTGTGTGCGACTGGTGTTTGTCACGGCAGGACTTTTGCCGTGTGCAAAGAATGAGATCGTTTTTTAAAAGGAGTGTTTTCTACTCCTCCCTCTCCTCTTCTTAAAAGTGTAAGTTCATGAAGAGTTCAAATAATAGACTTCGTTTTTAGGCATGTTGGCAGTGAAACCCAGTCAGAGATAGGCCAGAAGTTCCTAACCAGGTGTGGTGACCTGTTGCTTAGGTTGTCTTAGTATCACCTTACCTCGTACTCCTGTTAAAAGTAACAACCAATGACTTGGTTTTACCAGTGTATTGTACGTTTTTTCAGGCAACAAGTAAATTTTCGATTCAGTGGCTCTGACACACCCAGGAACATGGCTTGACTTTCCCAATATTTCAAAGGCTAAAATGAAAGCTAAAGAAAAGTAGAGGGAAAAAGAAAAACACAAGCAAACTTTTATTTCACTGTGGCTTAATTGTTCACTGGATACAGAAACTTAGGTTCAGAACCATTTGTGTTAAATATTTTCTAAAGACATTTAATATAAGAGCTGGAGGGTTTTGAGAGAAGGCTTCATGGATGGCCTCTTACTGCTACGTAACAGTACTGTCTAGAAAGTAACTAAGAGCTTTTTATTACTCTAGAAGTAATTTAGTAATTCAAGGTAAATATTTCTTTGGAGAAATACAGCCTGACAACCACTCATGGAGTTTTGTAGTGCCAGGAAAAGAGAGCTGAGATGATCACTCTGCTAATGAGAAAGTTGAGACGGGTACTGTGGTGCTGTGTTTTGTGTTTACATGTGAAACAACTTGATGGCACGGTGTTTTGCAAAGACTTGCCCCTGATGTAAAATAACTAAACGATATTGTTCACTGGGACTGGAGGTTGTGTTTTATGCTTCAGGAGTTTAAACAAATAATCTGGAGTATGAAAAAAGCTATATTGATTTATTGTTCATACTACTGAGTGCCTTTCTAGTGTTGACACTGTCTAGCAAAAAGAGTTGCTTTTCTGCTGTCAGTGAAAGACTCGTTTAGCCACATTTTTACAAATGAGATGTTAACAATAAATACAGAAGCACAAATAAAAAGGGGCCTTAACACCAATATTTGCTATTCACAGTGGTTTGTATTTAGGAATAATTTACACAAATTTTGGAAACTCATTGAATATCAATGGCAGGCTTGAAGTTTTCAAAGAGGTTTGACAATATATTGGAAAGTAACTAGGAAAAACTAGGCACTGATAATGAACTCAAAGGATGTACAGACTAAAGGATGCCACTCCAAACAGTTGCTGTGTGTAAAAACTAGCAGATGCTCTTTTTGTTGTCCTGGAAATTCCCTACAAAAATTTTTTCATTCCTCAGTAAAACAAATCTTGATGAATTCAGCTTCACTGGCTGGGGAGTGGGAGTTCCTCCCCTTTTGCGAAAGTTGAAAGACCTTAGTTCTGCTGTGGAATTACTGGGCAATGTGCAGGAATCAAAGTCACAGTCCGAGGCTTGGGGGAACGTCGTGAGCCTTTGCATCTCTTGGCTCTATACTCTGGCTTTTACACATCTGTATCACAACTAACACACAGAGAGTGATTCTGTCTATAACCTGTTTTTTTTCCGTATCACCAAACATTTTGGGAAATGTTACTAATAGAGGTTTTATATGAAATATGTAGAAGGTACTGAAAGCTCTAGTAGTTTCAACCTTTTATCAGTAAAGGTTGAATTAATTATTAGTCACATCACCTTATTTTCATTATACCCACCATAGTTTGAGGAGAGAAAAGTGTCTTTTAAAAACTTAACTAAATTCCCTAAGTTAGTAAGACTGCTGTACGCAAACGTCCTGACCAAAGAATGACTGGACTTAGTAACTGAGTCTGATGACCAGAGCAGGGGTAGCACCTGCTTCTGAGTTTCTACAGCACTGAGCACAATGAACCAGATAAAGACCCACACTGCCTTTAATAAAGCTCGTGACTCAAATTAGTTTTGATTCTGTACACAATTGTATTACTTTTGAATAATGGTGCAACTCTTAATTTTTCTATCATACGAATCCTGTCTGATTAATTTATTCTAGTTTGGGCAGTATTTTTGAAATAATATCTCTACTTTAACTGATGACGTATCTTTATTAAAAGTGTTTTTAAACAGAATATTTTAATACTGTCTGATTTATAGTCTTACAACTATTATTGCATAGGTCAGCATTCTGGAATTTATAGATAGGTATAGAGAGAAGTCTCTCTTTTTTGTGCATACTCTGGAATGGGATCTGATTTTTTTAAGCAATTTTAAAGTGCAGATGAGTTTCATCTAGAAGTGCTTAATACAGTCATGTGAGAATAAAAGTAACTTGGCATCCAGCACATTGAGGGAACAGGGGTACATCATACATTTGATTTGCACAGATCTTTAGGAGCCATTTCGGGTGCTGAAGTACATGCCCAGTGCCAGTTTGCATTCTGGGATATCATGCATGACTACAAGATGCTGTGGGTCTCCTATAGTCCCATGCTGTGTCTGAGATTCCTCTGCTGATGTTTCAGATACCCCAGGGCATATAAATGGCCCAAATCACATAGGGAATTGACTCCCAAACTCTGTCTATTTTTTGTTGAGGGAGTGCACCTATATGGAGGTTTGTCATGGATTATTCTAAATAGACAAAAATAAAATAACCATTGATCACACTGAGTAGACAGAACATGACTCTAAAGAGCTCTGCTGAAATATTCACATATGATGCGTTGCATGATACTTTCTTTGTTCCAGTAGAATTAAGATGATAGATGATAGCTGGGATTTGAACTTGTGCATCAGGAAGTCCACTTTGAATATGAGAGAGCAGTAAGTGTTTTGTGAAACTACCAGTGTAAAGAGGATATAGTGGAAGAATGGGTTTCAGCTTTGTTGGAATAATGGCATCTCTGTGGAAACAAGGCAGTTGTTTATAGTCCTGTCTGCAGTTTGTGACACCAGTTCAGAAATGGAGGGCATGGAGGGGGCTGAACCTCTGTCCAGGGAGCCGGAGGTCCCTGTGGAGGCTGCTGGGGTTGGAGCACCAGGGCTAGGGAGCCTCAGCCAGCCAGGGCCGTGGAGCAGGCAGGTCTGCAAGGTGGGCTGGAGGCAGAGCCCCAGGGACACGCCAGAGCGGGAACCCAAAGGAGGTCACTGCAGTTTCAGAACTGGCTCATGTGTGTAGGTCTGTGTATCTGTGTATTATGTACGCACATGGAAAAAGAAACATTGAAGTAAGTCTTAAATGCTTAAGGGAGGAGATTAATTTTGACTGGCATCCACTGTAAACTGTTTCGTTTTGTTTTGGTAGGCAAACCAGAGAGAGAGAGAGATGGAGTCTAAAGAAGTTATATTCTGTCCTGCACACTTCAAATGTAGTGTCTGAAGAAAACAACGTTCTTCAGGTGATGCATCTTAAGAAGTAGTTTTTATGGAGGCAATAGCTCTCTTTGGTATCAACAGAGAGCTTTTGAAAAGAAAGGGTTTAGGACTGACTCTAGAAATTGATCCTCTTTTGTTAAAAGCATTGATGAAACAGACTTTCAATATTGAAAAGAAGTACAGTCTCTATGATGGCATATTTTTTGCTCTTCAGAATTTACACACACACACACACACACACCCAGTTGTGTGTTTGCAGTGAGGAGATGGAAGCCAGGCTCTGGAGCACTGAGCGAGGATACCTGCCTCCTGTGCAAACGGACAGTGACTTCATTGCGTACTCCTTCGTTCCTGCACTGCCGTACGTTTTGTGCTGAGTGCCCTCTTGAGGCCTTTGGCACACGGTGACCGGGACGAAGCCCTGAGCTGCTCGTGAGTCCTTCCTCTAAAGATTTTTCCTGTTTTTTTCTCCTTTGGGAGAGATGTTCTAACCAGCCCAAACTGGGGGAACACAGTTCGGTCAGCTATTACTTTCAGTCAGAATTATGGACGATGAGTTTCTCAGGAAGGGTAAAAAATAATTCAGTACTTCATCCAAAATCCCAGTCACCCAAACTAAATCTGTTTCGTATTCAAGAGCTTTGATTAGCTTTATTGATGAATGGAAATGTGCTTCCTACTTATGTTTGGGGTTGGTTTTTTTCCCCCTAGTTCTGTCTGGGACTAAACAGAAAGTGCTAAAATACATTTTGAGTCTCTTCTTGAAAGATATATGAAATATTGGGAGGAAGCCCATTGTCCTTACTCTTCCAGCCAAGTTCTGTAATCAGAGGAAGTCCGGATAACTTCAGTAAGTATAGTAATGTTTGGGTGCTTATCTGTTTTTTTAATAAACTGTAAATTCTTCACGTTTGCCCACTTATTTCAGTTTCCCAACTGCATCAGTTTTAAAAAATACCTGCAGTTATCCTGACCAGCATGCTATCTTCCATCAAAATATTTATTAAATAGTCTGAATTTAAGAATCAAAATTCAGTATTGCATTATCATTAATAATATTGGATTCTGACATGGGCCATTTTGCCTTTGAAAAGCCTTTAGAAATAGATTTTGTTTGCACTCTAGATA
Source organism: Mesitornis unicolor (assembly GCF_000695765.1). NCBI lineage: Eukaryota > Metazoa > Chordata > Aves > Mesitornithiformes > Mesitornithidae > Mesitornis > Mesitornis unicolor. Next base: position 15,502 of record NW_010173730.1, on the reverse strand, counting down.
CACTTATTTTGCTGCTAGTATAGCAGGTGTTTTTCTTAACCAGTCTTTAGGAGAAATCCTAAGTTTAGAGGAAATGAGCACTCGATTATTTAAATTTCCTGAGATTAGAGGAAGAACACTTTGCCAAACAATGCCTCTTCACTTCAAAACCTCTCCCCATAAATTATGTTAGGAGATCTTATTAAAAGTCTGTAAAAATTTCCTATTAAAAATGGTTGATTGCAGTCCAGACCATCACAGCTTTTGTGCTTTCAGTGAAATACCACAGCTGTCGCAGAGAAATATATTGTGAGACAAAAGGTTTTGTTTCCTTAGTCATAAATTATTTTTGTGATATCTGAAGTAAGATAAAACTTTCACTTATGTTTGAGTGAAGGAAGATTCCAGTGATAACTTGTTCAAAAATCTATAAAAAGAATATAAGAATGTAGATCTAGATAGCAAATTAGAATCAGACTTCCTTTTTGTTTAAGGAAAGCAATTATTTCTGAAGTCAGTGAAGATTATAAGCAGGGATAACAGCATAACTTTGCAAAGCACCGTGCCTTTATCTCAGCAGAACCTGAAGTTTAAGCTTTCAAGTCTGACCTTTAAGAACTATACAGTAGAAAACTTTAGTGTTGGCTAGTTTTAAAACCAAAGTTAAACAATAGTAAGTAGTCTGTTTACTAATTATACTTACAAGCAAAAATAGACCTTTTGGAGATTTTAAAGAAGTATTAAACAAATTGACTTTGACCATATTTGTTTTTCTGTTGGCACATACATTTTCTCCTATGGAATTATGCAGAAACAGCAGCCTTTTAGAGGAAGAAGGGCTGTATGTATACTGAGTAGACTGTGAAGTATTTGCCGGCAGGACTGCATTCTAACTACATTCACCCAATCAAGGAGTAGAAGTATATTCCACATATGACTTGTGTATGTAATAAGAATATAAAAGTATAGCTTCTATACTAAAGATTATTTTCTGAAATCAGTTGCCAATTAATTTTAATGAAACATAAATTAGGATATTCACCATTTGCTCATACGTTATTGCTTTATGTATAAAGGTCAAATTTCTCAGTGTCCTCCCCTGCTCGTTACAGAGATTACTGAATAAAGAAAGATAGTACAGGTGCTAGAACTCAAGAGTTTGAGAGACATTTTGGGTTATGTATGGAAAAATCAATATGCTTTTTCTAACTATCAACAGTATTTATAACTAAGCCAGTTCTCTTTACCATGCGCCATCACAAGAGTTTACCGGAATTTGTATATATATGTTTGGGTTTTTTTTAAATCAGGAGTGTACAAAGCAAAAACACAAGATCGTCTTCTCTTCTGCTGTGTAATTTAGAGAAATAGAGTATGCAGCCTTGATCCTATAATGAGATCTCTTACTGTAGCTCTCTCCTTTTTTTCCTTCTGGGTCATTTTTCTTATAAATCAAAATCCATCTTTGTAGTGCTCTTTTATGGCAACATGTGCTCTGTGTTCTTCAGGTCAAACTTGCTCAAACTGAAAGAACTATGAAGATAAACATCTCTAGTGTAAGGTCTAAAGCAAAATAATAAACCTTTGGGAATTATTTCCTTTGTGAAGAGGAAGATCTCTATTTCATGTCCCATATACCTGGAGCAGGCACAAGATGAGTCACATATTTGTGTTGGTGAGATCCAGGAGTCGATGCACAGCAGAGCCAATGAGGTGCCTGGGGCACACCATTACATATGGCTCCAGCCATTGCTGAAGGCTGTGTGGGGCGCTTTTGGGGTCAGAGAGGAGTACCTAAAACCTCTGTAGTCCTCTGTACCCTGCTAGGATCTAGCCCTGTGTTCTCACTCATGCTGAACGGTCTTTTACAAGTAATCCCACTGATGTCAGTGAAACTTTTGTGTAATAAAATGCTGTCTGACAAGAATATGGATATCAGAATCTGGCCCCACTTGTACTAATTCCATTTTAATGAATACTTAAATGGAGTTGTTATTAAAAAAGTCTATTTCCTAATATTCAATAAATCAAAACTATAAAATCAGTTTGCCAGTTGTTGCCACTCTAGTCAAAGCCAGTTTCTCCTGTATTGAAAAGAATAGTACATACTGTCTCTATTCAGGAGGGATTAATTGTAATACTTTTATCTGTTTCATAAGATTTATTTCTAATAATGAAGAGTAAAGAAAAGTAGAGGAGCTTTAAACATTTATTATTTTTATTACAGCACCATATATTCATGAACTGTTTCACAAACACAGAATTTGCTTAACCTGAGAAGCTTGTCTCATGAATGAGCAACTTCAAAATAGCATAAAAAAAGCATTATTCATTTCGCTTATCATACCCATTTAATTTTATGAGATGGAGCCTTGGGCACTATGTGATAATGCAGAGATACATATTAAAGCCTGCTAAGATTTTGTAGGCCAGTCATCTAATGAAGATTATTAAAGCAGTAATGTGGTGTGCTACTGGTGAAACTACCTGACATTTGTCCCCACTGTTGTGAAACAAAGTTGGACTCTCTGTATGGAAAACGTTTTGGATTTGAGATGGTTTCTCCCTACACACGAAAGAGGACTAATATGCTTAACTTCTGTGGTGACATTGATACTAGGGAACAAGAAGTATGCTTATGATGCTATTTAAACTTTGTTGCACATTAACAAAATATAAATAAAAAGTGGTGAAGGGAGGGCAAAGAAGAAACTGAATTAAAGTCAAAGATACAGCTGCCATTGTACTGAGAGCCTGGCAGGAAAATTCTAGCAAAGTGTTGTTTCCTCCGAATTTGCTAAATCTTTGACATTCTAATGTTTCACAAGGGTGGAGGATGTCCAGTTCCCTCAGGATGTTCTTCTAGACAACAGGCAAGTTTCCTTATTTTGTACCTTTACACGTGCTGGGTTTCCAGAGTCTCTAGCTTTGATGCAGTCCACTAGACACCCTGATGTGGGGCCAAGGCTGCCAGTTCCTCCATTGCTCTGCAGCATCGTACCAGGCTGTTTTTATAAATTACGTTTTTTCTCCAACCATAAATATTGCTCCTAAAAGGGATACTCAAATGAAGATAATATAACTTTTCAATAATAGGTCTTCTAATGTCAGCCATTCTGTTTAAATTGTTCAATTTTCAACAGAATTAAAGATGTACACAGTATATTCTACCTCCTGCAGACTGCAGTTGTTAAAAGAAAATAAATCACTTAAACAGGGTCATAAGCAACAAAGGCCAATGTGGGTTCAAAGTTTACAGGTCTCTGCATTTATCAGGTAGAAATATGCTACATTTCACTATTTCATAAAATATCCTTTTATGAAAAAGCCATCAATCTTTGTATGTCCTACTAAAACTGATTTCTCAAATGAAAGAAATGAATGATGACACCAAATCAAGAAATCGTTTATGAGTTTATATTTTTGCAAGACCACCATGACTTTCACATACGTTTTCAATTTTAGTAAGGATGTGATTATCCTGTGGATATGTTTTACTCCCACCGTCTGTACTAAGGGAACTGTCAGAACTGTGTACCCTTTCTTGGGCAGTTCCGGATTTGTTCAGATTTTTTTATTAATCTATAGTGGGTTTTATCTAGTGATAGTTATCATTTCTGTACATTATCTACAGATTTTCTGGGATTTATATATATATAAAATCACATGTATCATATGCAAGTTCACATTTAAACTAAAACTGCATCTGGCTTAGTTATATGTCAAAGTTTTTTAACATTTCTGTGGAATTATTTTTGTTTGGTTTCTGTCACACACTCTACAGAACATCACCTTTATTTCAGATTTTATGTTATCTCTCTGGTCTTTCCTTACCATTGCCACATTTCCTCCAGGAGACCCCAAGCTCTTTGTCCAACTGGACAATTTAGATACTTAAAACCAATATTGTATGTTCATGCTTCAGATATTGTAGAACTACTTGGAACTGGGACAGACAAAGTTTTTTGTAACTTGAGCAGGAATAATATAAGAAATTATGTCTCATCTAGTAATGGCAACTGATACAGCAACCAGCATCCTGCACTGTGGTAAGAAAAAGTGATTTCTGTTCTGGTAAACAGTGTGGTCTTCCTTTGTATCTACACAAAGCAAATGAGCTTGGCCTTTCTAGGTCTCCAGTGAAAACAGACACAAACAAATTAATATGGTTTATTAAGTATCAGTCTTGTAAGAAGAAGAATGTATGGGGAAGTTAATCTGAATTTCTGAGAAAGAACTTGATGCTTGGTTTTTTAAGAAGAGCATTTTCTCCTTTTGCTATGGAGTTCATTTTGAAAAATTCTCACAGCGGTTTTTAGGAAATTCACGTTTTTCAATTTACTTAGAAATTATCCTTTTTTAACTATCTTTGATTCAGTCATGAATCACGGTTAAAGAATGTTCCATGCTTCCTTTGTAACTGAGAAGTTAGACTTTTAGTCAAAGAATATATGCTATCTCAACATGTATTTATTGCTATCAACCTTCTCTTTTCTCTCTTGGGGGAAAAAAAACGCAAGAGAAAAATGGAGTTTAGTTGCAAATTTTGGGAAGAACTTTGTGCCAAGTCACACACAAAATATTTAATGTGGAGTTAGCTTTATTAGAATGCAAGCCTTTCTGCACTATGGCTAGCATTGTGGTTTTGCAGTTTTTATTGTAGTTACAGGGTCTTGCATTGTAATTTAAACAGCCTACTTGTGTATGAGCAAGCTATGAAATACATCTTATGACACCACCAAAGACTCTGGAAAACCTTACATATGGAGAAAACATAAACATCTTTCAATGAGCACTTTACATTACAAACCAAACATCTTCCCAAAACAAAATCTATCTTGTCTGAGTAGACTGAAAGGTAAACAAAGCTTTATTTTTGTCTGGTGATAACCCTAGAGAAAATGTTGCTCTTAGGGCAGGCAAGATAGGAAGTTCTGGATTTTCGTTTTGTTTTAGTGAATCTCAGACACATGGTACTTAGGTGAAATTTGAGGGCTTTTGTTCCTCAAAGCATCCTGAAAAAAATCACAGAATTCTGTAACGACTCCCTCAGGTGCCAGAATAACGCCCCCAGATCCACAAACTGAGTCATGAGAGGTCAACGCGCTTTGCCTTTACCTCTTAGTACTGTGCTCTGTAGTTCATGCAGTCAAGGGCCCATGGCTGATTCTCACATCAGAAACATTTGAAGTAGCTGGAAGAATCTGAGGGTATGTGCATAAAGAGCACATAACCCTGTTTGAGAAGTTGTCCATCACTTGGTGGATTCTCCACCTGAAGAAAAGCAGATCAAGATCTCTCCAGCTTTAGGTGTCAAAAAGGCAGTTTTCATTCTAAATGGAATGGAAGAGGTATCTTAAAAGTATCTTAGAAGCACTTTCCCTCCCTTTGACACATATAAAATCTATGGAAACCTTGTTAAATGTCCAAGATATGGGAATATTTTTCAAATGGCTAAGACAGTTAAATTCCATTCTGGTGACCGTCTATACTGTAAACAGTGTGTGTAATCTTAAATTTGAAGAGGATGTCTCTAAAGAAAACTTTATTAATGTGTTCTGTAGATGCATGCAGTTTTGCCAGTGCGTGAGCATGGTCACATAGGAGTGTGTCAGAATGTGTCATGTAGTTTGGTATGCGGCATCTGATCATGGCTGTGGGGGGATGATTTGGAGGGTGATGGATGGGACTCCAGAAGAGGCTGTTGGAACAAGATGTCCAGAGAAGGCAGAGAAAAAAGGCGTGGAAAGGTTCTTCCTCATCTCTTCTCTGCTGCCATTTGACATGCCGTGAAATGTAAATGTAATTTTCTTCTCTAATAAAACATTGAATGTTTTTATAATCTGTCATTTATTACCAAATCATAATGGTAAAAGATCTGTAGCTGATCCATGGAATCACACCATTTTTATAGTGCTTTCAATTATAATCTTATTAAAGAGTGGAAGATGTTCTGTGAGAAGTACTGAAATACCTGTTCCAAGGTGAGAAGCATGTCTTTACAATGTTTTAAGTTCCTTTTCCAAGCTTAGTAAAGCCAGGGGTCCCACTAGTTAATTATGTGCTTTTACACTTTAGTTTCATTAAAAGTCAGTTATAGTACAAACTAAATACAGAGTGCCTGTTTTCTCTGTATGTTTCCTTAATATGCATCTGCTGAATACCCTCTTACTCAATAATTCTCTAAGCTGTATGGTCCTCTTCATGACTGTCTCTCCTCATCAAGAAATCTTCTCATACATCTAATGATTTGTCTGTGGCTCTGACCCTCTTTGTGAGAAAAGACCCCATAAGTTGTCTCAAAGAAACGTTTTGAAGGATCTATCCCTCTCTAAGGTACCAGAAATGCAGCGTGCCGCTGTTGTATAAAGTCTCACAGGGAGCAGAGGTATCTCTAAAACAGTTCAGCTTTCCGTTTCTGAGGAATCCCTCTCACTAGGAGTTACACTACCATTGTTTTTCTCCTTCGCTGTTTAATTCTAAGAGCACAGTGATACGTGATATGTATTTGTCTTGCTCTGTCCTCAAGGACTTACTAATGTGCTGCTGGGTTAGAAGTGCTTTCTTTAAAAGTACTCAAATGCTGGAAAGCTGTTTTTCCAGGGTAGCTGCAACCTGAGAACTTTTCTTAGGAAAGAGAGCAGTTCAGAAACTTCTTAACCATTTAAATGTACTGCTGGTTTTTCTAAATTAACTTTTTTTTTAAGTTACAGTATATAATTATATATGAGCTACGTATTTCAAATAAATAATGTGTAAGTTTTTTCTTTCTTTTCTGTAGAGTCAACTTCTGTGATAAATCTCTATTTTTTTAAGAGCTATATCTTGCTTCCATAACTTAGGCATAGATACTACCCTTTATGTTATTCTTTTGTTGTTCTTAAGTTTACTGTATCCTGTTGTCCTTCTAGTCTGAGAGATGTCTTCGGGAAACCTCATGAATTTGACACTGTCATAAAGTTTATGCTTTCACATTTGCAGCTGAATGCAAGCTTCTACTGTTGTGTTACCACAGCAAGGTCTAAACTTACTGAAAAAGCAACAGTTTTAGAAAACTATTTGAATGTGATACTTCCAATCAGTCAGTATTTTACCCTGTTCATTATTTAATTAACTTCTCCATAATTCCTTCTCAGTACTCCTTCCTGCTGCATATTTCCAAGAGTAGGAACTGGTCAGAACTTAGAACCCTGTAATGTTTTACAGCTTTGCTGTACAGTGTTTCATTTGCTGAATCACCTGTGGAGAATTCCAAATGACAAAGCTCCCAGAAACCTCAAAATAAAGAAACTGGCTCCACTTTTCTAAAACACTTCTAAAAAGCATATCATAAAATTAATATAATTAAGGACTATAATAGCCTTCTGGCCAAGCTTTAGTAAGGCTACAACAAGGAATCTCAATGAATAGAAGCATGAACGTGGATCTTAGAGAAAGAAATGCTTCATGTTCGTATACTGAGGATAACGTTCATTTTGTCTGTTTAGTGTGGATGTCTGCATGCTATCCAGCCATAGAAACATAGCTGATCAATGCTAGGTTCTACTAATTTTACTTGTGTTAATTGTCTGCCTAAGAATGTCTACCTTACCTTCAGCTCAGTGAAACGGCAGGTTGGCTTACATTCAACATGCCACAAAAAATTTCAAGGTTAGTTATTAGTGCTGGATAATATAATGCTGACACAGTCTCATATACATTCTTAAAATCATGTCTCTCACTATTTGTGAATTTTATCTTCCTCTGATTTAAGCAGGATTCTTTGCTAATTATTGTATGCAAAAATGAATATTAACACATTATAAAAACATTTTTCATCTGAAAAATTATGATGGGACAGGATACAGTATAGTAATATAATAAACAGCAGCACTGGCATTTTTGCCATGTGGCAGGTTTTATAAGTGTGTTGCTTAATACAAAGTTCAGATCTGACATTTGAATGTTACAGCCCCATATTTAAAAAGAAGCCCAAGATAACCTTTAAATTAAAGGTCTGGCATCTTTACTGAGCATAAGTAGTATAGATACCTCTTCAGTCAGTTGTCTGATGTACAACAAATTCAAAGTGACAAAGTGAGCAAACAGAAATTTCTCAGTGTACTGAGAAGTAAGCAATACTAGAATAATTATGTGTAGCTTTGAACATTCATCTTCAAGAAAAGCTTTGCTTACTCTTTGCTGCTACTGAACTTGATACTGTTTGTAGCAAGACTAGATATTGAGGAGTGCTACTGGACAGTTTCAAAAGTTTAGTTCCAATTGATGTTTTCCTGTCAAATATTGTACTCATGATATTAACCTAGCATTCTGGAAAGTGAGCATTTTTCACTGGAAAACCACTAGTCAGAAGTAATTGGCATTGGAGAATAGCTTGGAATGTAGACACCATAGGAAGGGATGTTCTTACCAACTAAGAATTCTGCACTCAAAAAGAGCTTTAATGGAAATAGCTGGTTTTATTGTTTTATCCCCTGTTAGCATTTGGCTGGATTTTGTGTCAGTTGCCTCGTGTGTATTGATGGAGTGGGGTTCTCCCACTTTTCCAAATCACCATGACAACTATCTGCTTAAAGAGTAATTCTACAGCTGTGCACGTGCAGTCATCTGATGGTTCTGAACAAGAGCAGTCAGTTATGTTGCAGTGTGTGTTAGTTTTTTAAGTGTCGTGTGAAGGCTGACAGAGATCACATTTCTGTGTTTTGCTGCTTGGTCCAGACCGTGGCCTCTAGAGGTAATGGATCTCTGCAGAACCTCACTGGAGCAGATCACCAAACAGTGCAGGATTTCAAGAGCTTATGCACTTTTATTGCTGCAAATTTTTTGTCATGAAGGAGATGGGTTTTCTATCATGGTTTCATGTATCAGTGTGCTTTTATGTCTAAAAGCTGTTAGTAAGCTGGAGACCTTTTTTAAAAAAATAGGCTTTTATTTTGTTCTTAGAGATTAACTAAGTAATAGGCTTTTGAATGTATAGCTTCATATATGCTACAGTGAAAAAACTAGATGCCTGTATATGTAGATTAGCTTGAATTCAACATGAGTAATTTGATGGAGGCTTTGCTGTAACTGAAGACTCCAGATCTGTGATCTCCAGAAACTCCTGTGAGAAGCATCATAACATTTATCAGAGCATGGCTCAAGCACAAATTAGATGAGTTTGTCCAAGAGAGTGACACCTATAGCCAGCTCTAACCCTCGGCCATCACCTGATTGGTCCTGCTGTTGGTTTAGTTACATTTTGCTCTGTGGTTAGGCTATAAGCACAGAGTTTACTGTTGCATCTCTACTCTTGGAGCTATTAGGCTAGCTGCAAGTGCTTGCTAGACAGACTGTGTCTCTGACCACTTTAGCTCCGATATAGCATTATAAAAAGCAGAGTAATCCAGCCAACTGGGTGAAACCATCCAGGATATCTGTTTATCACTCTAAAAATAGTTTCTTTCCCCCGCTTTTTTTAAAGGAACACAATAGAAGATTGGGATTTTACATCCCATCTTCATTGAAGCAGATGTTTACAGGCAAGTTATAAAGTCCTGGAATGTGGTTTATATTAGATGTGTCTGTGCTACAGTAATCTATGTATGTATTTATGTATTCATTCTTTAGTGAAGCAGAGGGCATTTCTAACCCTACTGCTGCAATTATAGTGGTTCAATTCCATACTCACTAATGGTGATTCAGATTTCCTCATAGCTGCCTTCTGACATCTGTGGGATTTAAATTTGCATAAATGTTCCCACATGATTTGGGAGTGACAGCAGGGGTCACGACATGGCACTGCACTAAGTAATCACAATCTTCTGTGGTCAACTTACAGGAAGAGCTGGGTATTTTGGAATTCCAGTGTTGCCCCAGAAAGTTTTTGCCCTGGAAAGTCAGGGCCACAGATGACTTCTGATTCTGAAGGCTTCCTCTTTGCTATCTGTAGCATGAATTTCCAGATGCAATAGCCACTCGTGCCTCCATGTTATCTTGACAGGTGGTGCTCTTTTTATTGTCATCTCTGTGCTTCATTTGTTGTGGAGGAGCAGAGCCCTCAGTGGCTGTGTTCTGGATGTGGCAGTCTGCAGGCTAGTCAGCAGGAGCTTGAGAAGGACACACAGTTCTTTCACTGAGCATAAACATTACTGGTAGCACTGAAACACCTAGCTCAACACTTTTAAGCAAAGTATGACAAAATTTGAACAGACAGAATTTGAACCCAAATACTTGGAAATACTTGAAGGTTAATTTCACTTTTTTAAAAATAATTTTTGGTGAATAACTTTTTATTTGTTTCCTGGGCGATATAGTAAGGTCAGGTCTATAAAACTTGCTTCCCTGTTTTCTGTGTTAAATGTATATGTACATGAAGGTTTTTAGTGGCGCTGAGTCTATTTTATGTTGTGCTTTTTAGAAAATAAGACATGAGGACTTTTTAAAGCCGTTGTTTTTCTTGACTTCACCTTCATTAATCTTATTTAGTTTCTGTAAGGGGCTATTTTGTGAGCTCCACTGATGGGTAATGTTTTCTTTTCCAAAGTTCATGATTCTTCTATTCAAATCACTAATTTTCACTGTTACACTCCAGTGGTTTAGTGCTTCCCAGACTCAAAGGAATGAGTTTAATTAGCAATGCTGAATAAATTCTGAGACATGATTCATCTTTCTTGTCACTCGGATCTAAGTAACAGAAATGCAATTTTAAGATGTGCTTAAAAGCCTTGTGAGAATGGCTTCTTATGCATAACTGGGAAAAGATTCAGATATAAATTTGAAAAAAAGAATTTTACCTGTCTGTTTTCAATTTAGCTAAGAAATACAGGATTCAGTCATATGCCCTTGAAGTCACTGATATTTTGTCTTCAAAATACTGAGCTATGAGCAATATTTGGCACATATATTCCAAATTAAAATTGTGCATTAGAGCTTTTTTAAATTAAGTAATTTTCTTGGCAAATTTCAAAACTATCCCAGATTTAATATGATTTAATTTTTCTCTGGCTTTTTATATTTTGAACAGAACATACAGAAATCCATTGAAGGGAAAATGCCATTCTCCAGTAATCCTAATTGTTGCAGTGCAGCAGTCCAGATTTTGTCATGTCCTTTTCTCTGAACCAAGAGAATGTGTATTTCTAAGACCTACTGTCATGAAGAGAAAATAGGCAATGCAGAAGAGCTGAACTGAGGAAAGTGGGGTTTAAATGTAAAACTTTGTTTCAGCATGCCCCAGTAGGCACTGCTAGCAGTACAGAGAGCTATAGCATTTTGCCATGGTATATCACCTTCCATGCAGAAGTTTTAGGGCATTTTACACCATTAATGGATGACTACTCTGCCTCACAACAGCTGTGGGAATAATTAAATGTAGCTTTCCAGAATTTACAAAAAAGAATCAAAATAATTAATAACTTGCCCAGGGAGAGCTATAAGCCAGACTAAGCAAAAATGCCTGACTGAGAATCCCAAGCTTAATTCTGAGACTGCTTCCTCTACTCCGGCACATGGAGCACTGTGAATAAAAAATATGGATTGTTTAGCGCCTTTCTCCTCTAGATACAAAGAAATTAAGGACAAATTGTGGCTGTAGCCAGTTCCCTGGATTTTGTCAGATTCAGACAGATCCCAAATGTTATTTTAATGTAACCTTAAAAGGAACCCCTTGCTATTAATTTTGTATTTATTGCAGTTACACTGACCCTAATGAATTTTTTTAAATGAATTTGACAGATGTCACAAATATTTTCAGTGCAGTTTAACATCATTAAACATAACCTAGAAAAAAGTTGTATGAAGTGAACATAGGGTAAGTGTGAATGCTGGATTCTGAAAAGTCAGTACTACTCAGCACACAAAATAGTTGTTAGGGCGTAATGTTTATGGAGCAACATTACAAGGTTCTCCCTCCCATGTCTTGTCGGTACATCTCACCTAGAAGGACAAGCTTCTTCAGAAGCAAATCTGTTTATTAATTTAGCACTTAGGTATTATGTATAGTTGCTTATGCCTTCAGAACCAAATTTAGTGACCTTAGGAACTTTTTTTACAAATTAATTTTTCATTATTTTGCTCTCTTGTGATAGCCAAGAGGGCTAAATGTAACCTCTGAAATGGAAGGGTTATTCCACTTCCTTGGAGACATGATCTTGTTTTATGTTAAGTTTGCACAGTTTTTTCACACCTGGTGGCCCTAGTTCTGCTTGGAAGAAGGGCAAAGAATAAATAATAGTTCTTTACAACGCATGCGAACTTGAGAAGTTGTGCAAAAATATAGTTATAATCCAGGCCATCTGAAATATAAAATGAGTGGTTAGAGGACTGGATTCCACTGGATTCCAGTACTTTATAAACTTTAGAGCACTGGTAGGGTCCCCAACTGGAATATAAATAAAGCAAACCCTTTCAAAGGTTTATAGGACTATACTTGGTCCTCTCTTAATGCCTTAATTTATGATTGTTGCAAATTCACAAGCTGTGAAATGTGTTGGTCACAGAGCTGATGGCAATAACTTCAGAATATGAATGAGAGCATCTGGGTTGCTATTTACCTTTGTTTCACAAAGTCAGCTTTTTATCTTTGCATCATTTAACCTCAGAAATATGGCTGGATTAGACAGGCATATGGAGCCTTCTATGGAACAGAACATTTGCTTTCTGTAACTTCATTAGTTTCTTCTGTGAAAAAATAATGCCATTTGCTTTCCCACTACTGTGCTGTTCCTCTGCAAGAATACAAATCAAATTAATGTAAATAAAAATAAGCAGCAGATTCCTTCTGTAAGAAAAATAAGTTGCTGAGACTCAAAATTATTTTATATTGACTCTATAGTGACTTAGTTAAAATGAAGGTTCAGGCAGCAAGCCTGCTTAGCACTCAAATTTCATTTAAATCCTACTTTGCAGACTTACATTACTGAATATAAGTTTTACTTGCTTTTAGTTACAGATTAATTTTGCTGTGCCTAACTTTGAAGCCTTTGAGTTTCGCTTTCCATATCTATAACATGGTAGAGAGACAATAAAGCTTTCTCAAATATTTGTCAATTGCTGTGAGTTTTCCATTGGGCTGAAAACTATGGTATTGAGTCTTGCTATTTTTCACCAAAAATGAGCATCCATTGTAGACAGTTACTGCATGCTGAGACTTTTTTTGTGCTTGATGTCTAGAATATGAGACTAATTCAGGGATAGCTTGGTGTAAAGTAATGATCTGTGTTATGTAGGAGTTCAGATTAAGTAATGACAATGGCTACCTCTAATCTATGCTCCAGTAATTTCTTTTACTAGAAAAAAAAAAAGATAACCTTAACTTGGACGCTGATTGGTTACTCTGAATCAAGGCACTTCCACTTTGCAATATCCAAATCAGGATCATGCCTTTATTGTGGTGTGACTGGTTATGACATCTCAGTCTGCATTTGCTTGAGAAGCCTCTTGAGACCTTTCTGACTTGATGGGTTAGTATAAATGAAACTTAAGGACTATTCTCAGCATATCTCATTTTCTGTTTTCACTTGACTTGTGTCAGCTCTACTGAGTTTATAGTAAATATTGTTTGCGATGAATCCCCTTCTAATGGAGACAATTGCAACTGCCTGAGTACTACTTTTACTGCCCAGTGCCTCCAGGCCTCTTGGTACATACACATACATATTAAACAACATGCTAGGGACTGGCCGTCTCAAAGGGGGTTGATTGAAGCCAAAAAAGATAGAAGATTTTATTGAAAGAGGCAAAGAGTTTTGCATCCAGTGAGAAATTAAACTCTTTTCTTCCACTTCCAGAGGGTCCTATCTCTTATGGCCAGCACAGGCACTTGAAACAGCTTCCTTCCTCCTCACTGACAAGCAAGAGGTTTCCAGCCAGGGGACTAGATATGAGCCAGGGACTAAAAGACTTAGATCAAAAAGACATCAGTAAGGAGTTCAGTTCACCTTTCATCTCTTAAACTAGGTTTGAGTTCAGGCTCTTTGTCAAGCTGAAGAGTGGTCTCAGACTAGATTGCTCAAAGGACATGGTGAGTGCAAATGCTGTAAACAACTTGGCAATTCCTGATGGCATAGTAAAGAAAGAGGAGGAAAAAAATGTCCTTTGGTGTTTGAAAGGTTAAAAATAAGACTAAACATTGACTACGCTGGTGAAGAACTGCCTCTGAGCACAAACACAGAGGTAACCTGTCAACTGTATTGTGCTGCAAGCTGCCATACTACTGGGGTGGCTCAGGTACTGTGCATGGGGCTGGCTCTTTGCAGGTGATCAGTCCAAATTACTGCTTTGCAGATAATGTTTTCAGAAATGCATTGGAAGGAGAAGGCTGGTGCAGCCTGGAGCTTCTCATTTTATCAGTTGAAGCACTCGAGTTTGTTAGTTGTTCTGTATTGATTTCAGACCAAACAACAACAACAAAAAGTTGATTCATCATTACTCGTTTCCATGTGTCTAATGCTTTTTGAAGAGCTTATTTGCAGAGGTGTCATCTTGACTTTTTTATTTATCATACATAGGTTTAGACTGAAATACCAAGGAATTAAGTTAGAAAGCTAGTCTTCCTCTCATGCATACATTCTCTCTCTCTGGTCCTGGTTTGTTTATTTTGCACTGTTCTTTTGAGTCACTGTTCTTTTGAGGGTCAAGCCTCAGGCTGGGGCTACCTTTCTGGAGTTTAGATGTTGAAAAAGTCTTTGGTAAACGATGTGAGAGGAACTTTACAAATATTTTCAAGTATCCTGAATGGCAGATGGTTTTGAAAAAAAAAATTAACACTTGAGAACATAGGTAGTGTTGAGTCCAGCATTTGTTCTCCTCAAGCAGAGTGTCTATAGGATGTGATAGACAGGTTCCTCAGTGCCACTGTTTAATCATGCTTGATGTGATGTGAAGATAGTTGAAATACCTCTGTAATGTGCTACGGATAAGGATGGATGTAGTCTATGTCTCTCTGTTTATTTATAGAATCATAGAATGGTTTCAGTTGGAAGAGACCTTAAAGCTCATCCAGTCCAACGCCCCTGCCATGGGCAGGGACACCTCCCACCAGACCAGGTTGCCCAAAGCCCTGTCCAACCTGGCCTTGAACACTTCCAGGGAGGTGGCATCCACAGCTTCTTTGGACAACCTGTGCCAGTGTCTCACCACCCTCACAGTAAAGAATTTCTTCCTAATATCTGAATCTCCCCTCTTCCAGTTTAAAACCATTCCCCCTCATTCTATCGCTACCTGCCCTTGTAAAAAGTCCCTCCTCAGCTTTCCTGTAGGACCCCTTCAGGAACCGGAAGGCTGCAGTAAGGTCTCCCTGGAGCCTTCTCTTCTCCAGCCTGAACATCCCCAACTCTCTCAGCCTGTCCTCATAGGGGAGGTGCTCCAACCCTCTGAACATCTCTGTGGCCCTCCTCTGGACCCACTTCAACAGCTCCATGTCCTTCTTATATTGGGGGCCCTAGAACTGGATGCAGGACTCCAGATGGGGTCTCATGAGAGCAGGCTAGAGGGGCAGAATCACCTTCCTCGCCTTACAGGTCACACTTCTTTTGATGCAGCC
>NW_010173729.1:508-18546 GCF_000695765.1 Mesitornis unicolor | reverse complement strand
CATAAAAGGAGGTAAGGTTAGTCAAGCAGGATATTGATTAGTCAAGCAGTTCTTATTGATTGTTCAAAATTATGTATGTACAGTTTGACCAATTGTACAGAAGAAACTTCCATGAGAGTCTGTGAGATGACCGGGTTTTCCACAGATTTTATGGGTTATTAAACAACACAGTTAAGGATACAATTAATAGTTATCTGTTGGCCCACGTGCAGCAGGAAGCATTATGGGGACTGTCCAAATATCTACCTGGAGAGCGCATGTAGCAACCAGTCAAATGGTTTGCTGTGAAGCCTGCTAAGAATTCAGTTAATAAGCAGTTCTTAAGTCAGTCCATTGTCTCATCTAGGCAGAAATTAGCTTTCAAGTTTTCAGATCACTCAGAGAATTGATGGCTAATTGCACTGGCTATAAAAATGGGTACAACCCTAATATCCAGCTACAATATCTAGTTGATATTGTAGGACAAACTCAGGTTTCATCTTTATACAACAGTTATGACTTAATTGCTTAGATTTTTTCACACATTAATAAAATACAAATATTACAGTCTGCAAAAGTTTATGCGTTGCGAGTTTACTAAATGCTAGATAATAGGTTCCTAAGAAATATTTGTGCTTTTTCTTTCAGGAAGTAAGAGGCAAGAGTAACAATAAGGCATGGATGGAGATTCTTGAAACAGAGAAATAATTCCTTCACTGACTTGCACTTTTACACTTACAACAGTGGGAATTCACTTGCAAATTTTTTCGGATCAAATGAATTTTCTTTATATTTTAGTCTGTCTTTGTGAAATGTGTGTGGGTGTGAGTCGGAAAGCAAGCTTCCTATAAATTTCACAGTGACCTGTAGTCCTGTAGTTAAAAAATAAATAAATAATTCCAATATTCCCTATTTCCTTTCCTTATACAATCTATGATTCTAGAATCATCCACTCTACTTTACCCTCAGCTGTCACTTTTGCTGACAGAGAGAGGCAAAAAGTATATTCTTTTGTCATATGGAGACCATTCAACATTGATGATCTTCCCTGAAATTATAGTTAGGAGATTTTTACTTTTAGTTTTCAAAAATTCTGGTATGACCTATAGATATTATCTGATCAGAAATGCAAGTGACCATGTTGTTATGAATTTATCTAATGCTTTCATCAGTTCTGCTTTTTTTGTGCTTTTCAAAAAAAAAAAATTATCTGAAGATTGCTCTTGCCTTTTCAAAGAAATATCAATATGAGATCAGGATGCTTTTATTGAACACTAAAAGATAATTTAGAATGATCCTTGTTTAGATATTCACCATATTTTCATCATGCACATTATTTTGAATTTTCTATATTAAAATTCATAAATAGTGAAATCCTATACAATGTAAAACTACATGTGAGAGTCATCCCATTGAGCTTTCAGCTTATATAGCATAAACATTTCCATTGAAGCCTCTATTCATAGGAGATGAAGACATAAAGGCATTTTGAGATGAATGGTTCATTTGCTTTAGTTTCCTGCAAGGTAAAATGAATTGAGTAGAAGAAGTGCTTACTGCTCTCCACCAAACATAATAGCATTCTAGATAACCATCTCAGATGCAGCCATCAATATTGTAGACAGAGTCAGATGAACTGAACTTCATCTCTCAACCAAGGTCTTTCTAAGACATCTAAGATGGAAAGATTTCATCAGAGAGATACCAAGTCTTTGCTTAGCATCTTAGTTCATCCATCTGCTCTGAATAATGGCTTAAGCATTTTTGTGACATATGAAGTGTTTGCGAATAAATTTAGCCTTCATTCACAGACAAACCATGCTCTTAGTTCTCATTACTGGATGGGTTGTTTGGGGTTTTTTATGTTTGTTTGTTTGTTTTTTTAAAGTACATTTGTATACTAATCAGGGAGAAACACAGAGTAGTGTAAAGTAGTCATGAAACAGAGTTAGTGAGTATCCACTGTCAATATTCTAAAAATAAATACTGCTTCGTGTAGAGTTGCAACTGCAATCCAGAAAATAGTTTGATTATGAACATTTCTAAGTGACATCTAGAATTTTACAAGACATATTTTATATCTTCTGAGGTCAGTCCCTAAATCAACAAAGATTTTTTCTTATAGTGAACAAGTTTTTCTGTGTTATGAATAAAAATAAATTTGAAATCTAACCTAAGGATCAGATCTAGCCTTCCACTCAGCCCCTGTAAGAACTTTTAATGTCTATCTGAATAATTTACAACCTTTAAAAAATTTGTCTTCAGGAAATAGATTAAAATTCATGTAAGCAAGACCTTCTGTAGTAGAAAACAGTTTATAGTCTTATAAAAGGAAAGGAAGCCTGTGAGTATGACAGCTGACACACCCCACAGGGAATTCATCTTTATAAACATCTGTGTTCTGCTGGGGTTTGTGGAGCATATAAGAAAAAAAAAACAACAAAAACAAAAACAAGAAAAAATGGTTTCATAATATCTTAGCAACTTAATTAAAGCTTACTGCAAGTATGGATTTTTTTCTGAGATGAGGAAAGTTGTTGGATTTTGTTTTACAGTAATATCCAGATAAACTTTCTTGGGAAGTCACACAGATACACACAGTACAATTTCCCAATGAAATTAGTTTTACGCTTTCTGTCTTTTGCAGTCTAAGTGAATACTGTGCTTGCTACAAAACTTTTCTCATATACATGCTAATTTTCATAGTTTACATTTTCCACTGGCTCAGTTGATAATTTTTTTAGCCAATGTATACTTTAATGATATAATCTACTTTAAACTGGTTCCAAAAGGGTCATTGCACACTATTCCACCATAGCTATAAAAAGTAATGACAATATGTCAACAAGTGACTTCTCAAATAACACAGATATTATAGCCCTATTTTACAAATAGGTGTTGTCAAATATAACAGGCAGATATACTGGGAGTTTTTCTCATCTATATAATTTTCAGTATTGAATTAAAAAGAGTTATGAAATGAAATACTAAAAGTATTCATAGTAAGCACTAATGATACCAAGTGTTTAAAAATTATTGAGGTTGTGATACTAAGGTCTTATAGGTGCTAATGCGCTTTAAATAGTGTTTCCAGCCACAGTCTTATCTGGAATTACAAACTTGTCTAATATGTAATAATACAAATGAAAAAACTTCCTCAGAACTAACCCCAAAACAAAAACAAAGCTCAGATTACTACATCGTGAAAGCCAGGTCAAAGAAAACATTCAAACAAGTGCACTGCTATGTAGGATAAATACAGAAGCATAATCCAGTAAAATAATTCAGAAAACAACCTTCAGTAGTTAAAATTATACCACTAGAATTGTTATTAGAACAATTATCTATGCTGAGATACCTAGATAAGCATCTATTTCTACCCTGAAGCAATTTTAGATCTAAAAGTTAGGTACTCACATTTTTAAATCTCCTGGAGGAAATTGTGTATTAGGTCTTTTTAAACCAAGCTGAAGTGACTCTACCAGCACAGAATTCAATTGGAAATGCAGCTGAAG
This sequence comes from Mesitornis unicolor, assembly GCF_000695765.1. Classification (NCBI taxonomy): domain Eukaryota; kingdom Metazoa; phylum Chordata; class Aves; order Mesitornithiformes; family Mesitornithidae; genus Mesitornis; species Mesitornis unicolor. The sequence continues at coordinate 15,052 of NW_010173729.1, read as the reverse complement.
CATGAATTGCCAATGATTTATATAGAAGTCCCAGTCAAAGAAGGCTTCAAAACATTGCTCTTGCAACGTGTAGCAAATGACTGGATCTTCAGACTCACAAGTTCAGGGGGAGGGAAAGGAGATATTATTATGTGTTGACCTTGACTGGTCCTTAGATGCCTGCCAAGATGCTCTTTCACTCCGCTTCTTCAGCAGAAGAAGGAAAATAGAATGAAAAATCTTGTGGATTGAGGTAAGGACATTGAGATTACTCACCCATTATTCTCATGTGCAAAATGGTCTCAACCTGGGGAAAAGTAGTTTATTGTCAAATAATAACAAAGTAGGATAGTGAAAAATACCAACAAAATGAAAAACATCTTCCCCCCACCCCTCCCTTCTTCCTAGGCTTGACTTCCCTGCCTTCTCCCGCTGAGAGGTGCAGGTGTGGGGTTGCAGTCAGCTAAAAACACTTCATCTCTGATCCTTCTTCTCCTCACTCTGTTCTCCTGCTCCAACATGGGTCCTTCCTACACATTGTAGTTCTTAAAGAACTGCTTAAGCATGAATCTCTTCCACTGGGTACAGGCCTTTAGGAATGGACTGCCCCACTGTGAGGCCCTCATGGGCTCCTTTCCATAGGCTGCAACTTCCTTCAGGGCACATCCACCTACTCTGGCATGGGGTCCTCCACAGGCTGCAGAGTGCATCTCTGATCCCCCATGTTCATCCATGGGATGTAGAGGCACAACTTGCTTCACCATGGTCTTCACCATGGACTGCATTAGAATCTCTGCTCTGGCATCTGAAGCAAATCTTCCTCTTCCTCCTTATACTCTGATCTTGGTGTCTGCAGGGATGTTTCTCTCGTATTTTTTCTATTCTTCTCTTATAAATTTCCTGCCGGAATTTTTTACCCTTCTTTAATTATGTTATCCCAGCGGCATTACCAGCATCTCTGATTGTCTTCATTTTGGTCATCATCACGTTCATTTTGGAGCCAACATAAACTAACTCGGTCTGACATAAGAGCAGCTCCTGGTGCCCTCTCTGTCTGACATGGGTGCAACTTCTGCTGTCTTCTCACAGAAGCTACTCTTGTAGGCCACTTGGCACCAAAATCCTGCCACGTAAACCCAATATACAGAGCATCTAGTGACCAAAGCTGTAAAATATTGACATTATATACAGCAGAAGAAGGAAAAAGTTTCGGTTATTTTCTTAATAAAGGAGAAACATCTAAAAAAAAACACAAAATAAAGTATTCTTGTGTGTAAATAACTCCCATCCTTCTTTCACAGGAGGCCTAACCTGCTGTTTACAGTATTAAATAACCATTCTCTCTAGCCCTCTGATTCTTACTTTCCTGGCTTTGCGCTGATCCCAAATAGCAGAATATCTCATGCCAGAACATTATGGGCTCATTACAATTTATTTTTTTTTAATTTTAAACTACCTCAAATTTCTGCAGTACTTAGAAGTCTCCTACTTCATAGAATTATAGAATGATTTTGGTTTGAAAAGATTATCAAGTTCAACCATCATTTCATCTCTAAGTCCTTCACTAGATCATGTCCCTAAGCATGACATCTACTCATCCTTTAAACTGCTTCAGGGATGGTGGATCAACTAACTCCCTGGGCAGCCTGTTCCAGTTCTTGAGAATCCTTACAGTAAAGAAATTCCTCCTAATATCCCACTTAATCCTTCTGTGGTGCAGCTTGAGTCCATTACCCCTCGTCCTATCACTAGCTGCCAGGGAGAAGAGAACAACTCCACTTCACTACAATCTTCTTTCAGGTAGTTGTAGATAGACATAAGGTTTCCCTCAGTACCCTTTTCTTCAGACTCAACAACTGTAGCTCCCTCAGCCAATTCTCATAAAACTTGTGTTCTAAACCCTTCACCAGCTTTGTTGCCCTTCTCTGGACACTCTCCAGCATCTCAGTGTCCTTCTTGCAGTGAGGGGCCCAGAAGAGAACACAGTATTCAAGGTGCAGCCTCAGAAGTGCTGAGTACAGGGGCACAATCACTTTCCTAGTCCTGCTGGCTATACTGTTCCTGATGCTGGCCAGGATGTCATTGACCTTCTTGGCCACCTGGGCACAGGCAAAGGACTTAACTAAAGTCCAGGTAGTCAACGTCCACAGCCTTTCTCCCATCCACCAAGCATGTCACTTTGTCATAAAAGGAGATAAAGTTAGTCAAGCAGGACCTGCCCTTCCTGATCCCATGCTGACTGGGCCTGATCGCTTGGTTGTCCTGCATGTGCCATGTGATGGGACTCAGGATGATCTGTTCCACAACCTTCTCTGGTACCAAGGTCAGACCTACAGGTCTGTAGTTCCCCGGGACCTCTTGCCTGCCCTTCTTGTAGATTGGGGTCACATTTGCAAGCCTCCAGTCAACTGGGACATTCCTAGTTAGCCAGAACTATTGATAAATGATGGAAGGTGGCTTGGCAAGCACTTCTGCCAGCTCCCTCAGGATCCCGGGGTGGATCCCATCTGGCCCATAGACTTGTGTATGTCTAAGTGGTGTAGCAAGTTGCTAACCATCTCGTTATGGATTATAGGGCTTCATCACGCTTCCCATCCCTGTCTTCAAGGTCAGGGGGCTGGGTACAGAGCACTACTGGATTTCGTACTAAAAACTGAGACAAAGGCATTAAGTACCTCAGCCTTTTCCTCATCCCTGGTCACTATCTTTCCCTCCAAATCCAATAAAAGGTGGAGATTCTCTTTAGTCCTCCTTTTGTTGCTAATGTATTTATAGAAACTTTTTTAATTGTCTTTACCAGCACTAGCCAGATTAAATTCTAGCTGTGATTTGGCCCTCCCTGCTTTTTCTCTGCACAGCCTCATGGTAGCCTTGTAATACTCCTGAGTTGCCTGCCCCTTCTTCCAAAGACCATAAAGTCTCCTCTTTTTTCTGATCTCCACCCAGAGCTCTCTTTTCAGCCAGGCTGGTCTGCTTCCCTGTCAGCTTGTTTTTTGGCGCATGGGAAAAGCCTGCTCTTGTGCCTTTAAGATTTTCTTTTTGAAGAGTGTCCAGCCTTCCTGGACTCCTTTGCCTTTCAGGACTGCCTCCCAGGGGACTCTGCCAACCAAGTCCCTAAACAGGCTGAAGTCTGCCTGCTGGAAGTCCAAAGTGTCGTTTCTGCTAACACTCCTCCTTGCATCTACAAGAATGTAAAACTTTATCATTTAAAGATTGCTGTGCCCAAGATGGCCTCAAATGGTCACATCCTCCACAGACCTTCTCTGTTTGCAACCAGCAGGTCCAGCAGGGCACCTTCCCTTGTTGGCTCCTTTACTAGCTATGTCTGGAAGTTATCTTCCACACATTCCAGGAACCTCTGGGACTGTTCCCTCTCTGCTGTGTTGTATTTCCAGCAGATACCTGGGAAGTTGAAGTCCCTCACAAGTATAAGAAGTGAAAATCAGACTTCTTCCAACTGCCTATGGAATATTTTATCTATCTCTTCATCCTGATTGGCAGGGTTATAAAAAACTCCTACCATGATAGATCCCTTGTTGGCCTCCTCGTTTCTCTTCCATAAACATTCAACCCTATTGTCATAGTCATTAACCTCTAGACAGTTCAAAGTATTCCCTAACAGACAAGACCACCCCACTGCCTCTCCTTCCTTACCTATCCCTTCTGCAGAGCTTATACCCATCTATGCCAGCACTCCAGTCATGTGAATTGTCCCACCACGTTTTTGTGATGGCAACTATATCATGGTTGCCCCACTGCACAGTGACTTTCAGTTCCTACTCTTTGCTGCCCATGCTACATGTATTGGTGTAGATGCACTTTAGCTGGGCTGATAACCCTGATGCCTTTGACAAGGAGAGTTCCTAATCCTACAAGGTCATTCTCAGAACCTTCCATGGTTACTAATCTGTGAGCAACCCTAGCATCTTTTTTGCTAGGTCTCCTACCTCCTCTGAGACAGCAGATCAAAGTAGCTCACTAGTGTACTGTCCCACAGATGTTGACACTTCACCTACAAGCTTATTTCTAGTGAGTCTGATTGTGTCCCCTTCCTCCTTGCATACTTCCTGTATGCATGTTTTAACCCATAGGATACTGTTCTCAACACAGTGTTAGGAGACATCTGTGCCTGATTCACCCAAAGTGTGTTTTAAAATAGATTGCTAATTTAGATAATCTTACACAGAGAAGTCCTTTTAAGATATGAGTCCCATTTCTGCAGAAATGTCCTATTACAGATTGGAGAAAAGCAAGGGCTTATGCTGTTACTAGAAGCAGAGGTCCAATCTCACTCTTCTGATTTAATAGAAGTTTCTGAACTTGTTGGCTATTTTATACTTGGGCTAGGACTTTGTGTGCTCAACATAAACTGAACTAATCTTCAGCATGGCTGAAATTTCTACTAAATTTAAATTACTACATTTTTAAGTAAGGTGACATTTCAATCATTACACTATTTTGGGACCAAAACCAGGTTAATCTTCTTTTTTTGCCCATGTGTAACTTTAATTCCTGTTCAGAGAGCTTGAACGGTTGCGTGGCCCATCTTTGCAAGTCAAACTGTATTTCAGAGGTAGCAAGATCTGGCTTCATCTTTCAAGAACCTCTTATTTTTAATTATCTTTTGCTCCTTTTTAATTTTTTAGTACAGTAAATACGTTTTTTGACAATGTTAATAGATGGGTAGATATCATGTTGATGTGACTGTGCAGGGTATCTGGGTTTGTCTTGCCTTTAATTATGGGAAGTTTCTGAGGGTGTGCTACAACCTAAGTTTTTTGATAGTATAAAGACAGTCTATTGACCATAGAAGAGTTTAGGTGACTATGTTGGATACAGAATGTGTAAAAGTCAGAAGGGAGCATGAATTTTACATCTAATAGCATATGATATAGAAGCTTTTCCTTAGCTAACTTAAGTTTTGGTCATTCAGGTAGTACATTTGAAAAATTATTGGAGAAAGCTCATGACATTTTTTGACCTTATAAAGTGCAAATTTGATTGAATAAGAGAAACTATTTACATTGTCATAAGTCTCTTAAAATACTCAGAGATTTCAATGATGTTTGCAAAACCATTTTCTCTGATTTTTTATTATCCATACAGCTAAATCTCTTTAGGCCTTCGTTATGACTGATATTACAATTTTACTATCATTATTAGTGTTATTGAAACTACATATACAATGTATTCACATGCAAAATGTGTTTCACTGAATCAATACAATGCAGTTTAAATTATTCTACTTAGGGATGTCTATTCATAACTTGTTTTGCTTTTATTTTCTATCCTGGGTCACGTAACCTAAGTATAACTATCATCCTAATGCTGAATAATAATAATCCAGTATAGTCATAGAAAATGCAACTGTTGACATCCAAGTGAATCTTTACTCAGTATACATGGTTAAGCAACATACTATTTTTACTATATGACTACTGTAACTATGCAAAATGATTCTCCACTCATATTTCCTCATAATTCATCTATTTTAGGCTATTACCACCTATTCAGGTCTACATAAAATATGCCTCCATTATTCACTCTTTATAAATTGAAAACTGATTGAATAATATATAGCAAAAAATGTAAGCATATATTGACTAGAAAAAGAAAAGAGCTTTTCATGTATGTTCCTGTTCCTCTATATTTCCTCTCATTGCATCACATTTTCATTTTTAAGTTTTACCTTCCCCTGTATAAAATTATTAAATTCCTTATATAGGCTAGAAAAAGTTTCCTTTATGTGTATATATAAATGATTTTTTCCTATTTTGAATTCTTATTTTTTTAATAAAATGTTTTTATTTTTCTCCTTCCTCCTAGAATAACAACAACATTTGATATGTAACTATGGCAATTTACTGCAAATCTTAGGAAATAAATTTTTTCTTAGTTTATTCAAGTCAGCAAAAGCCTGAATATGGCACTAATCAACTAAATACTTTCTATCTACCAGCCTTCAGGATTGCATACTACCACAACTCAGAACAAATCTTTATATTTTGTACCTTTAACTCTTAGGACAGTCAGGTAGATGCTATAGGTTGCCCAGGAAGGTTATGCAAACTCTGTTCTTAGAGATTTTCAAAACAATGTGATCTGATCTCTGAGCTGACTCTGATTGAACAGGAGTCCATCCTGCAGAGCTTACTTCCAATCTGAAGTGTTCTATGTTTATATGATTGAAAATTTAAATGCCTCCATTTTGTTATCAGTACAACAAGCTATGGAAAAAAAATGCAATTCAATGTTTTAGGACTTAGTGGGGGTGCTAATGGGAGGGTGCAGGAAATATTGGATTTTTCAGTATTTTGGGGGTTCTTTGTGTTTGTTTGTTGGTTTTCTTTGTTTGTTTGTTGGTTTTTTTTCTTCCTGGCCCTTCTAAAATAATTATTTTTTCAATAGCCTTCCCTTTTGTTTTTGAACTAATTTTCGTTATAGCCTTTGTTCTATATTTTTTCTGATGAAATGAAGCAGAATTAATTTCACCTAAATTTGAGCACCTGAAATAACTTATGGAGTCTTATCTAGTCTTTTATGTTAGCTCAGTATTTAATAGAAAGAGTATAGCATCTCTAGAGAACAGCTAAATTAATAATAAAATATAGATAACTAAAATGGGAGGCATTAATTAATTTTTGAAATCTTCAATCTTCTTTTCTAAAAGAGACCATATGATTAGCAATCAAATGATGCAACATCTAGACAACCGAAGTAAGTATAAAGTAATGACATCTACTAAAATTAGTTTGATTAACGTTGTTTCCAGATGGTACTTTTTGCATAATTATGTTCAGACATGCTCCAAGATTTGCACTGTTGTGGTCCATTTGCACTAATTGATCAAGACTTACCATTTACATACCCTGCAAGTGAGTTTACAAACTGAGGATTTTTCCACATCTTTATACAGCTCATTTGGATTTGTCCCCAGATTAACTGACATGGGATTTAGATGTACAAGCATGTCATGTAAAATACTTACAAGATAGGTACCTGTGGCCAGTACACTAGCCGAATTTTAAAGCTATTTTCACATTTCTCATCTTATTCTTTTCAACATCCTTAAATCTATCTCTAAAGTTGGAAATTTAAGAATTTGGAATGCAAGGAGTCGAATGTATAATTAAAATTTTCTAACTATCAATGTTCTTCAAACATTTCCTCTAGCTTCCATGCACAAAATAAGTTATGCATGTGATTTTTATAATATTAGATAAGAACCGTTACATTATAAAAGCAAGAAAAGATAAGGGTTAATTAAGTCTTTGTTCAAGATGCACAAATAAGCTATTAATTCATTACGTAAATTAGGTTCACATCTGGAATAGGCACTTTGGTAAATATGAGTCATCATGTACGAACTCATAAACAGGAAATATTTTTGTTAGAATAGCAATGAGAACTAATTTCCATTGCTTGTATTTGTATTCTTTTGCTTCTTTTACGTGAAGTCTCTTGCATCGCTCACACGACTTTCAAGAAAGATTCTTTTCTACACATAATTCAAATCTAAAAGAATTTTGACTTGATGCCTAGAAAGCAATTTAGCAAGTAATTTGGTTTTTGAAGGGAGTCCTAAAGCCCTCCGAGAGCTTTTGTTCTCAAGAACAGAAAGAACCCAAGTCGAAGGCTGTCAAATTTAATTTTGAAAGAACGCTCTTCAAGACTCTGAAAGTAAAAAAGCCTACAAGTGATCTGAAAGAGAAAGGAGTTAAAGACCTTCCCCTTTTTCCCATCTGTATAATTTATTGAGGCATAGGTTATATTATTGTAATGTCGATAGGATGTCACAGAAAGAAGTTTTTCTAAACTGCTAAGCTGCTAAAGCTCCAAAAGAGAAAATTATTAGAAAGAAGAGAAATACATTTGATACCTAAACAGAAAGAGATTTCAAATGAAAAATAATACCATTATAATTTAAAAGATAAACCTCTAGACAAGAACAAAGATTTTAAAAATGAGTATATAATTTTTTTCTTATTCTATGACAAAGCAATCTGATACAATTTTAAGCCCCTTGAATGTCAGGTGTGTTACAGTTCCCAGAAACAGAGATAATGGTATGGAGACTCATTCCCATTATATTAAGAGTCTAATTGAACAGATATTTTTAATTTTGAGGGTTTAGTTGTAATCATTTAGCTTTTGATTCACATAACAGTATCTTAAGGCAAAGTCTAAGTGTATAATCAGATCTTAACCACTTAGTTTATTGTATTTTGAGAAGAAATAATTTGTATAAAGTAGGAATAAAAATCATCTACAGAATAAACAATCTTAATTTTGGGAATTTTGTTCAATGTGAGGACAGAGAAAACTTCTCCAAATAACAAGAGCTTAACAAAACTATTTACTAATGCAGCTAGTATGTAAAAACAGATCTTGGGTAGGTCTTATAATCCTTTTTTTAATAGAACAGCCTCACTGCTGTTGATATATTGCCAAAACTAGAAGTAGCAGGAACTACTAGTGACTCTTCAGCACTGGTAAACAGAACAAGACTCTAAATACAGTGTTGGAATCTGCTAGTTCAAGTTAGTTGGCTGAGGTATACTATTTTACTCCATAATTATGAGGCTTTTATATACCTAAAAGAGCTGGTGAGTGTATCACAAAATTAAAGAATAATATCATCCAATTATGATGGAAAGCTGTCCATGCTGGAAATTTAGAAAGTAAAGCAAGGAAAACATTGGGTCAAGTAGTGAACTGGGCTCTCCCTCTGTCTCAGATAAAATGGAAAACAACACTATGGTTAACCTGGGCATAAACATTGCAGGGTAGAAGAAGATTAAAGCTGCTTTACAGGCAACATAGGACAGCGTGTTTGGAATAAAAATTTGTTTCTTAAGAAAAAAATGGCACGTCTCAGTTTCACACAATATTACTTTCCCTCCCCCCGCCCTTCCCCCCATACCTTTCCATTATTTTGATGTGTGCTTCATTCGTCCCTTGCCCTGGGTGACTGAGGTACCAGGACATGCTTCTTGCTTTAGGTATGGTACAGCACAGCACAATGATGCTTCATTGTAAAGCTATTTGGAAAGAAATTAGCCTGTGAGGGTTTTAAATACCTCAAAATATAGGAATTAATACACTAAATACACACGAAAGTAATTCTTCAGGTGTTAGCAGTCCATCTTCCATTTCTTCCTTGCATAGGTTGGTTCAGTCTGTGTAGCTATATAACAGGAATGGAAACATGACATCTATGTATAAACCAAATTTTAGTAATTTGTGTTTTAAAGAACAATAGCTACTGCAGAGATTAAAACAAAACAAAAACAAACAACAAAACAGAAACAGAGGGCAAAGAAAAAATAAATATTTCTTTCCTGTAGACAGTGACCAAAGAATGATAGCTATGCACTGGTCACATGCACATTCTAGCTTATGGAAATTATCAAGTACAGCAGAATTGACACTATGGTAGCAAAAGACTTGATCAGTGGCACAGCATCACAAAGTCCTAAACTTCTCATGGTTGTCCTAAAAAAATTAGAATAAATCTTCTATGTTAGAAGGTTATTTAGGTGACCCAGTGGGGTTTGCCCCACCCCATTTTTAAAATATTATTTGTATTCATCAGTTAAATGGAAATAAAGAATAAAAGAAAGTAGTAGTAATTAATAATAAAGAGCACAGGAACTTTCTAAGATGTTAATTCATTGAATAAAATGTTAATGGTTATGCACAAATTGCTTCTTAGTAAATCAAGAAAATAGTATGCAAGGAAATGCCAAGAGGCTTCCTGTACATTCATTAAAATCACACCCTTTAATTAAATCAGTAAACCAGAAGGTAACATTATCTTCTACAGACTTGAATGTGTTCTTCATAAGTAAGATGAAAGACTTGCATCCAATTATACACTAATCTCATTGCATTAAAAATTATAATCTCTTTTTTTGAAGAACTGGTCATGTTTTTTATTGAAAGAAATAGATCCACTTTACTTTCATTACTGGGCATTTAAAGATTCTCAAAATCTTAATATCTAAGGATTCATAAACCAGATTGAGGAACATTGTGGCTTGTCTTTTTTTGGTCTGAGCGAATGGTCTCTTCATGTCCTGACTACTTTCCAAAACAGGTTAGCTGTTCATTGGGTTTATTCTTCCTCCAGTCCCTGAGTGGTTAGTCTGGGAGCAGAGTAATGGCAGAGAGGGAGGAATGTATTGTACATCTTTCAAGAAGTATCAAAGAACCAAGAGAAAGGAAGCAGGCTGTCATAGAAAACATAAAGATAGGCCCAAGAATACCCAGGTCTGAGGATTAAGCAATCCTCATCATGTGCAATGTTCCACATGAGACCTGAGGATGGTGATGACTTCTTGAAAATTTACCTTCTTCCCTCAGTTCCTTAAAGGTCCAGTGGAAGTTTAAGCATAACTTTGAGAAATAGGAGTAAATACTTGAAAGTTATTCATAACAATTATAATTTTTCTATTAATGAGGCATTTCTGAATTAATGAGAATATATGGACTGTTAAATAATTAATTGGTCTAATTTGTGCCTCTGTGTACAGTGTGTTTCCTTTTCCCCACAACAATAATCTGAATATAACTGAAAAGATAGAATGCTGGAGTGGAAAATTTGACCACAGATGTAAGGTTGAATAAAATTAAGACTATAATACAGATATTCCTTACACCAGAATGTACTCAAATTAACACATATTAGATAAGTGATCAAGTATGTTACACAAAATCTCTCTAGATGGCCTTCCAGATTTTATATTGCTAACATAGTAATTGTATTTTTGATGTTTTAAATTTGGGTTTCTGCTTTTCTTATGAGAAGAACCTCAAAAATCTTGTTCTTAGCTTATAAACAGAAAAACAAACCCAGAGTTTTTTTGTTTTGGTTTCGTTTGGTTTTGGTGGTTTTTTGTTTTGGTTTCGTTTGGTTTTGGTGGTTTTTTGTTTTGTTTTGTTTTGTTTTGTTTTGTTCTGTTCTGTTTTTTGTTTTTTTTTTGTTTGTTGTTGTTGTTGCTTTTATTTCAAAATTTATCAAAGTGAGGAAAAGCAGTCTTTTCCTTGCTGCCAGCTCTGGTTATCATATGTAAGCAACAAGAATCTAGAATACTATCCAGTAAGCTACATATACTAAAGATGGAAATATTACTGATTTATGTATAAAATGGGTGACACTATCTTATAATTTTGGTTCAGAGCATGAGAATACCTTTAAGAGGAATCTCCAAAACTATCACATTTACTGAGGACTTGGTTTGATGCAGGCAGTAGTTTTCAACATGAGTGAATTAACTGGATGTTAAGCTCCAAGGACTCATCTGATGCCTCCACTTGTTGATGAATATTCAGTCTAGGACCAAGATTTTTTTTTTTCTTTTTTTCTGAACCAAATCTCCAGAAATGTTTATGGTGTGGATATTCAGTCCTCAAAATCCTGTTTTTCTATTCAACCACTTTTATAATGCCACAATGCATGCTAATGTAGGTCTACCAATGTTGTACAAGATGTTACTGCTAAATTATGTCCACTAAAGATGATTAAAAGGTTATTTTCCTAAGCTTTGAAACAGCTATATTCATCTTAAAGAAAATAAAAAATAAAAATCAGAACTCATCTGCTACTTAAGTTTTGGCTGTACCAGAAATAGCATAACACTGAACTTTTAGTCTTTGTCTGCATGAAGTTTCCCTACTTAATCATATTGTGGGACTCCTGAGGTACAACTATACTTTTCATACATTTAAGTTGCACTGAAACATGAGAACATGCTTATCTGCTTCCTGAAAGGATTAATGTGCTTTAGTAGAATTAGATGATTGATGGAAACACTGATGGTCAGGTACAATGTGCTACAATTTACAGGAAGTATTTTCCTAATATTAATATCCACAATGATATCTGTAAAGCAACAACCTTAAGTTGCTGTGGATTATAACTGGGGGGAGGGGCATCATAACATTTGTCATAGGAAAACTAAACAATATTATTGTATTGATTTCAATTTTATTTGAGGTAGAAGAATAATCTTTCATTTCCAATACTTAATACCATAAGTCTCATTGTATTTAGCATCTCAAAGTATAATAGCTAGAGCTATAAAACATAACAAGTTTCACTGAATTTCCCATTCTCACATTCTAAAGAATTGGTTCCATGGCTGTTCCATACAGTTCAAGCTTAATATTTTTAGAACTCTCCCTTAAACTCTGTAAGTGTAATAACTAACTATTTTTTCTTATCTAAAGCAAGACTGTAGAAATATCATATGCATAAATGCAGTGCAAGACCTTTTGAATTCATCTTCCATGAATACGCTTCAGCTTTAAGTCATGTCTGTCCAGAGTTTTTAACAGACACTACAATCACAATAGCATCAATGTAGGATAATATAAAAATCCCAAATAAAATATTACTAGTTGTCTAAAGTTAGCCCATGAGAAAACATAAACATGGGAATACTTCTGATCTGTTGGTATTTTTATTGGACTAGAGATGCATAGGCTGTGGAACTGCTGTGAACCTATTGCTCAAAACTGAGACTGAATACCTGCAAATATTATTTAGGAAGATGTGGAATTTGTGTCTTCTCTTTCTTCTTCTTTTCAGATATAGATCTATATTATTTTAAATCTAATATTCCAGTTGTAAGATCAGTTGCCTCAGGAATATATAAAAAAATATAATTCATTTTGACCTTGTGACTTTCAAATCCACAACTCCATTTTTCCTATTCCCATATCTTAATCATTAGCACATAGTCTATGAGAGATCATGCATCATAGCTTCTGCTGTAGCTATGGTAAGATGAATACAAATATTAGACCATAATCCATAATGGTTGACTGAGGCTGTGGTCCCTGCTATAGGGCTATTCATGCTTATTTAATTGTATTGTGTCATAGAAGAGATTCAGAAATAATGGTGAAAGCGTCTTTTTTGTTTTAGGCCTCAAGGTTAACATATTTCGTAACTTAAAGCCAATGCAGAATAAGCACTTTTCTCAAAAAGTGGAAGCAAGGTAAAAAGATAATTTTTACATAATGATTTGTCTTAAATGTTGGTCCAGTCTTGGCCATGCAGAGCACTGGAATCTAATTTGGTTTATCTCACTTCAGCTTAGGTCTTTCATGGGCAAGACCCTGAGCATGAGGACATCATGTCTACATTTGTCATCTTCCATGTTATTATCATGTAGATAGCCTAAGGATTAGTTGTGGTCAGAGTGTTCTTTTATACTCAGTTATATATTTCAAATTTATCCCTGTGGAGCTGGCAAACAAAGAGGGAAGTATAAGCAGGAGAATTAATGACAGACAAACTGGAAATGGAGACCTTCTGATAAAGCCATATTAGTTGAAATATGGGAAATGTTAGGGTACTACCTCACCATTGAACAGTCTTGACATAGGCATGTAAGTCAAAAAATATCATATCAGGCCTAGAGCTACTGTCAATGGAGCTTTTACGTTACTGTAAACATATCAATGCGTGTTAGATTATGAAGAGTTTTAATTTCATTCCAGATTTCAAATTAAATTACTAAATAGCTTTAAAGACAAATAAACAAAATTTTTCCTGAACTTACTTTCTCTTACAGAAGATACAACAAGTAATCCAAATAGAATTAGGTGGTCTGTATGGTTATCAGTAGGAGGAGTTGAGCCATGTTATGAAAACAGTTTAGATGCGCTGGAGTGTACATGTTATATGTTAACATGACAAGGAATTTCTGATGTGATCAAACAGAAGTAAAATGTAATCAATGCTATTGTAACACTGATGATTTACATTGAATGATATGTCAAAATAAGTTCTCAACAGAATAATAAGCTATATTCATGTCAATCATGTTTTATTTCTTTCCTTGATTATAGTTCCTCAACTGCACAAGCAAATTGCATTGCAACAACCAAAGATATTCCAGTTCCCAATAATCTGTCTACTTACACAATACAGAATAAAGGTGAATGAATGAATCATCAATTTACTGCTGAAGAAACAAAAATGGACTGCATTAAACTTTACTTTAAATTTGTGTATCTCTATTGGGTTTTCTGTGAGGGGTTTTTGTTTGTGTCTTTGGTAACAGGGGAAGGGCTATGGAGATGGCTCCTTAAGAAGCTCCCTGAAAAGCTCCCTCTTTTCCTTTGTCAGACCCACCTCTGACCAAGGCCAAGCCAATCAGCGTTCCTGCGAATTCATGTATTTAAGGGGAGGGTGCAGGACATTCATCTCTCTGGCACCAGCCCTGACCAGCACAACCCCAGGTGCATGTGGCACAGCCCCGGCATTGCCTGGTGTCTCCATTTAAGGCTCAGGTAGCAGGATTCTCTCTCTATTGTGCTCTACCCTCCCAGGAGGAGGATTAAAAAAAGAAGGAATAGAGAAAAAGATGCTTTGCACAAGCTTGGAATTTAAGACTGTAACAAGTTTAATGAAAAACAACAGGGGAAAGGAAAAGGGAATTAAGAAGGGACAAAGGATATTTTAACTATATACAAAACCCGATCCCCGTAGTGCCAAGTGGAAGTGTCCAAACAGTGCCTCGTGGCCGCTGCGACTGGTGTGACTCATCACCA
>NW_010173729.1:0-259 GCF_000695765.1 Mesitornis unicolor | reverse complement strand
TACCCCTCAAACCATAACATTCCACCCCTTGTTCCATACCATTACCTACCACAGTCAAGTCCACTTCACGAAGTTCAGGACTGTCTCTATTCAGAAATCTGTGGGATCCAGGTTGCATGTCTTCATTCACCATGGTAGTCTATCAGGATGGAGGAGATGGTATAGAGTACATCAGAGTCCATGTGTACACGTTATGGGTTTATCCTGAAACTCTCAGATGCTACATTACTATCTCGATAGAAGAAAACTTAAAAACAAC
>NW_010173728.1:10765-20355 GCF_000695765.1 Mesitornis unicolor | reverse complement strand
GATTCTGTGATTCTGTGAACTAAGGTCTGAGAAAGGATCTGGGTAAGAACTAGGAGCTGCACAGCTTACATAAGATTGGGAAGAAGATCGTGACTGGGGGATAGAATGAAGATTATGAGATTTCATTCGTGAACAAAGATAATCAAAAGAAATTAGTATAAAAGCTGGGAAACTTCAGGACAAGAAAACAAAGTATTCTACGAAGCCAGATTCTGGCTTTTGCTATAGTACTCTTACTTTTTCAAAATCAAGAAGAAAATTTTACACTGAGTAATTTATTTGAAGTAGCTTACCTGACCGCAATCATAGAATCCATCAGTAATGATGTTACTTGATGATAAATACCCCATCTGGCTGTACTTTTGGGAAAGATTGTTATCAAGTAGCTTTTCCAGAGCAGCTTCACTAAAGGTATTTTTACGCCCTGTTGACAGATTAATTTCTTCTAGGACGTTTGAAGCACTGTTAAACACAATGCAAAGACTAGTTTATCATTAAATACCAATTAATTGCTATTATACAATTCAGAGTTAGTCTTCAGCATTGCCAAGGCCAAGACACATTTGTCTCCAAGTGCTGCCCTCTGGGCCAGCAAGGAGCTGGCTGTGCTACACAGAATTCTTTCTCTAGGGGAGGAAAAAGACTTGCAGTACTTAAAAGCAAAAAGCAATTCCTTTAGGCAATTAAACAGTTACATAAAGAAATGCTGACAGGATGCCACAATCTTTTATCAGAAGAATGGTTACATACCACAGAGAACTTGAGAAAAAGCAGGATGTAAAAGCAGAGTAAAAGGAATAATGGTCAGAGCCGATCATACGATACTGTTCAGGGAATATTTTTCTCTCTCTTTCCAACTCGCAATGCAATTTGCAGATTCCATTATCCAATCTGTGAATCCTCCTGGTTTAGGACTATTACTGTGTTTGGAGAGGGACAGTTGGCAGAGATTTGCAAAACACAGAGGAGCATGGAAACACAAGCAGTTGTGTCAGCATCACCAGGTCCAGGATTTTTGCAGCACAGAAGTACAAACAAATAATCATGTGGGGACACGGAAGGACACAAATTCATTCCTTAAGCTGGTTTTGGTGCTGAAAGCCACATAGTGACAACTTCTAACCTAAGAAACTTAGAAAAAGGTCACTAAGAAGAAAAAGGAAGCTGAATCAGAAGAACGTAACATTGTGCAGTTTTGGAAATGTTTAGGAATGAAAACAAGAAAAAATACCAAGATATATTCATGTGTGTGTGTGTGCGCATATGTGTATATTCAACTATATATGTGTGTCTGTACGCACATGCAGACATTCTCCGCATCCTAAGGAATCCATTTTATGTATATATAATGAACTCCATGTTTAGACTGCCCAATTGTCTCTGTGAACTACACAGGGAGCCTCAGCTGTGGACATTTACAATGTGGACTTCTGAAGGTCCATCAGATGAATTCCAGAGACCAAGTTTTCCACGCAAGGCAAATGGCAGCATTTTCTTTTAGAAGAGAGCAATGGGAGAAAACAGTGGAACAGCAGTACAGGCTGCAACAGTCAGGTAATCAGCAAGTAATGCAGGGAGGAATTATAAAGGGGAAAATCAGTAAGAAAAGCGTAATGAATACAGCAGTATTGAAGGCAGATTTTAGAGGCACAATGACACATTATCCTTATGTGGAGGAATAAACAAGCCAAAAAGGGACAAATATGGCTGTGCCAAAAATCCTGTGAAGGCCCAAACGCCAAAAAAGGACTCATACAGAAATGGAAACACTGACACTTCCAACAGGGAAAAAAAAGTAAGGGGAAAAAAGAGTCACAGGCAAAGTGAGAAACAACTATTCAGGGACTGAAACAAAAATAAATGTTTCATATGCTGCAAGTCAGAAAGGAAAATGTAGGCCTATTACTCAGTGTGGGACAAAAGCTCTTAACAGATGGCACAAAAAAGACTGAAGTGTCTGATGCCTTTTTTGCTTCAGTTTTCATAAAAAGGTTGCAAGCAGATGCCTGGCAGTAATATTAACAAGGAGGTGGAAACAGTAGGTTTAACATGTTTAGAATAAGCTTGAAGAGACAAAGTTATCAGTGTCTGAGAAGAGTTACCTCATACTACTCTACAGATTGGCAAAAGCAGCCTCTGAACTATTTACAATAATATTTGAAAATTCAGGGAAGGACAGGCTAGGTGCCAGGAGAGTGGAGTAGGGCAAAGATGGTATCTAGAAAGAGGAAGAACAAGGAAATAATAGAGATCATTCAGCCAAATTTCAGTGTCCAAAGGACACCGTACCATATTATTAAGCAATCAGTTTTCAAGCAACAAGAGATAAGATAGTAGGAAATAGCTATTATGTATTTGTCAGGAATAAATCATGTAAAGCAAATCTAACCCTTTCTGTGATAGGGTAACTAACTTAATGTATAGGCAGAAGAAGAAGGTGTGAGATACAAGTTAACTTTGAGATATGGTTTAACTTTAGTAAATATTTTCACATATTCCTACTTGAATGAGCAAGTCAGGGAAATATTATCTACATGAAAATAACACAAAGTAGTGCCTGACCAGTTGAAAATACTATGTTTAATGTAGTATGATCAGTAATATGCTGTTGAACTGGAAGGACACATAAATTAGCATCCTACTCTGATACTGTCACAAAGAAGTGATTAAATAAGAACAGTGTTATATGCAGGATACAGAAAATAATTACTGAGCTTTATTTGGTGGTGGCATGACCTCAGTTGAAGTACCTCATCCAGGCTGGGAAATGGCATTTCAAAATGGTATAAATAAGTGAGAGAAATTCAGAGATGTGTGACAAAATTAGAGCAGATTTCAAAGCAAAGAAGTTTAACGTTTTACTTTGTAATGAAAAGGAAACTGAGAGGGGGACATGTAACATGAGAAAATTCAATAAGTTAAACTCAAATTGCTATAAAAAGGTGGTCATTCAATCCCACTGAAAGTAGGACAATATGTAGTTGAATTGATTTGCTGTAAGGGATATTTAGAACTCATAAACCCCTTCTAATTGTAAGGAACCTTCAGCAATTACCTTGGAAAGTTGTGAAACCCTCTCAGAATTAGTATTTATACTTAACAAGGAAAACTATGTCAGTGTACCTGGTTCAGTCCCACAGTAGCAGATGGATAACAACACCTTTGAAGTCCCCTCCAGAACTAAATTTCTGAGATTCTCACTCTGCAGAATCCTCTCATAGATGGATTTTAAGTATCTGAGCAGTAATCAAAGAGTTGTCCAGCAGAGGGAGCAGGGCAATTATAGATTCTTTTAACAATAAGGAAAAGAGTCACTTCGCATAAGGAGCCCTGTGTCATAATTCTTAAATCCTAAACCAGCTTCTACAATTCAGATATTAATATATGGGACTTGGAGCTGATAAGAAGGAATAAAATAGAGTCTCTTTTACGTGGCTCTTCAGCACACATGCAGTTAACCAGAGTCTGCAGACCAAATTTAGCTTGTGTGTAACAAATACAATTTACTGTATATTGAACTTAGCCTGAAACCTTAATTTCAGTTTCATATGTATGAAGCACTGCAGTCCCTAATTTTGATTGATATAAGCACATCTTCAATATAAAGTCAAATTCAGTCACAGAAACAATAAACATTTTTAGAATTCCAGACAGCTCTCTCTTCAAGCTTACATTTTTTAAGACTTCTGTTACTTAAAATCAATACCATTTCATCTGTAACACCTGTGATGCAAAAGTAGTTTCTGCTTACCAGAAAGTATAAAGTATAGCTTAACTTTGTTATTCTGCTGTAGATACAAAAAGATCAACTTAATGGAGTTCTCTCATCAAAATCTTCCCTCTGCCCCTTGATACATTTCTACTCACCCTAGCCTGCATAGTTCAGCAGCGGTTGGTTCATCACTAGCACAGACCATAATGGCCCAACAGACATTTCTTCTGACCTCTTCATTCTTAGAATGCAGCAATTCAATGAGTGGTCCCAGTCCACCTGCATTTCTTAACTATTAAAATAATGAAGACATTGCCACATATTTAATCTGTCCCAGCAAGAACAGTCTATGAAATTCACCTTCTGAAACCTTGTAGACAAGCTATGCTGGGCTGGTAGAAACACCGTTTATGGGAGTCACTGCTTCTGTGAACCCAGAATAAGCTGGAGCTGAAGTGAGCTTCAGAGCAACTCAAGGCACACATTCCTTCTGGCTCACTTTGCAGTTATTAGATTGCAGTGTGGAAACTGAAGAGACTATGAAACCCAACACTGCCACGGAGAGTTACACAGCTTTTTCTGTGTTCTGTTGCTTCCTAGCAACTAATTTACAGCACAATGTAGTTGAATTTGTATTGTACTGTATGTATGACAATCTTATTAACATTGTATTCTCTTGTATGCTACAGTATCTTTCCTATACATGTTGGGGGAAATACTGTTCATTTGGATTTTTGGAGAGAAAGACATTTGAAAGACACTGAAAGAAGTAGATTAATTATCTATACCCCTTATTCATGTCCTAATTAACAGCCTTGACTTATGAGAAATCCCCAGTTTATGATCTATGAATGCACATAGCATCAACCTTATGTGTAAGAATAATATAACTGATAAACACTAAAAAGTTCAACTTGCTGGATATCACTGATCAAGAGGTTAATTATATTATGAGTTTTATCTGAATTACATTTACTCCATGCACATCCAGTTTCTTAGAAATCAAGATCAGACATTGCTGTTCAGGTCTTGAGAGTGGGCAATAGAACAACACTGAGGGAGAGTAAAGATTACAGAACTTCTCATCTTCAAAATACAGCCGACAGTTGAAGCTGAGTGAAACCTTAATGTTTAATGCTCATAAACAAGAAGATTAAGATATAGCCCTGATTAAAGCTCATTGAAGCCACCAGAAAGCTGTACAACTTTAATTTGATGTGAGCAGATGCACCAGTAAAAATACAATTTAAAAAATACTCTTTCCAAGTTCTCATGACAAACAGAGCTAAATTCAGCTGAACTAGCCTATGATAAAAATGAAAAATTTATTACTATGTAGAAATCCCAGGACTTTTAGGACACACATACAAAATACAAAGCTCCTAGGTAAGTATAACACCAACCTCAGGATCTAGAAATGTTACAGATAACCACAATCCCAAAGAAGAGTTTTACCTCAGTTCTCGCATCAGCATCACAACCAAACACAGCCACAGCAAATGCTGCTTTGCTTTGCACTTGGCTGTTGGTTGACTGCAACAGTGCTGGAAGTGCATTCATAATCCCACAACTCTGGATGTTTATGCGGAATGGATTTTGCATGGCCAGATTTGTTAGCACCGTGGCACCATTAACAATGGCTCCATCCCTCTGCATGTTCAAGGTATTTAGTAATGGCTCAATTCCTTCAGCCTCAGCAACAGCACTAGCAAAATGAAGGAGAAAAAAAGAAATCCTGTTTATTTTAGGACCATTTTTACTTCAGATGACATCAGTTGCTCTTCCCCTATCCACCAACACTGTAACCCCATCATAGAAGGCCACCAAGTTTGTCAGGCACAATTTGCCAGTAGTGAAGCCATGCTGGCTGTTACCAATCACCTCCTTATTTTCCATGTGCCTTGGCATAGTTTCCAGGAGGATCTACTACATGATTTTGCTGGGCACAGAGGTGAGACTGACCGGCCTGTCAGAGACTTACATGCAATATGTTGCAAGACTGATGTTTATATTTTAAATTATGGTATGAAACTAAAATTAAAAATTGAACTGTGACACCCTTCTTTATGATGCCTTAACTATATTTGACTCTCAGTGCAAAGCCCAAGAAGTACAACCTAAGTATACAAACCAAGTCACAAATGTCTGGATTCTTTAACTTATTAGGACATGGATTCTTCCTGAGGTTTTGAACAAGTGAATGAAAACTTACATTTTTTAAAAGATGCAAAATTTCTGTATTTTTAGTTCCAGGCAAAAGCCTCTGCAGACTTTTATTGTCTTTCCCCATAATCATTCTAGCACTATCCTCTAATGAGGATTATAGTGTATGGAATACCCTGTTGTGGTTCTTTGTGCTGTCTCTATAAATTTCTGTGATTGGATACTTAGGTGGCATAAACATAGTACAGCAAGCTTCTGTCATTCTTGCAGAGTAGATGTACATGATGCAGTTCAGTGCAATGTAGAAATTATTGTGCTGGCTTTATATAAACTGATTTAGACCACAAGAGTACAACAGACACATCAGCATAAAGTTCAGGGCTCGCTAGGACTGTGGTTCCACATGAACTAGTCTATAAACAGCAGATCCAGTTTAAATAGTCCCTCTACTCCCAGATAATCATTGCAGCCATGGCCAAAGGGTGCTGCATCTCAGCAGTGCTGGACCAAATGCTGAGGTGGCTAAGTTCTGAGACAGACCTGTGAAACAACCTGTTTGCAAAAAATATTGGGGAAGATTGTGGGGATTTTTTAAAGGATCGTTTAATAGATATAGGTTAGGGAATAGCCAAAAAATGAGTTGAAGAAATACTACTAAGGAAATAGTAACCTCAGGCAGGAGACAGCAGGAGGTACAGGGAGCTGCACTATTAGAGGACACATTTGCAAATGACTTAAATCTGATGTACTGCAAAACTAATAGACATGTGGGCCTACATCTCAGTCACAGCAGAAGGAACTGGCCTATGAGCACTTTATCTTAACACTGCTATTCTGCTTCCAGCACTCACTGGGACAGTGCCTTTTGAAAGGCAAAAAAAAATCAACTTCATATTTAATATCTTTGATAATGAATATATATAAAAGTAGCTGGTGACATGGCTTATAATGATAGTCAACTCTTGACTACAACTGATGCAGAGCCTGGAGAGAACCTGCCCTGACAGAGGGGAAACTACCACACTCTAACAAATCTGAAAAGCCACTTCATTATCTATTCTTTGGTTTCTTTGCCATAGGCAAAAGAGATTACTAATACAAATGTAGTTTACATCCTTTGAATGCCATAAGATACTCCATAACTTAAAGTTTTTCTTGATCTTCTTACCAAACTTTTGCTTTCTACTAAACAACAGGAACTTATTTCTTTGTCTATATCATCTTATGTTTCTTTCAGTGTTATTCTTTCCAATGTCATTATAAACCAGCACACAATAAAAATTTAATTGTCTTCCTTCTGAGCTTGCATATAAAATTTGATCAAATTATTTGAGGCATATGTCCAATTTACTATCTGCTTTTAGTAATTTTACAATGGGCTCATCTGTTTGTTAAACAAAAGATGGCAATACTGTTAGCAATGGAAATGCACTGATGGCAATTTGGATTTTCATTGCAACTGCTTTTTAGACCCCCTTTTAGTACATTTTGTCTATATCAAAAACATAACAAACTCTTCCACCTCTATACAAGCATATCTAAGCACTTCAGCAACAGAAGACTGTACATTATTTTCAATGTCTGTCAAAAAATTAATAAGAGAAATCTGGAAGTGAAAAATTTTACTTATACTGTAACAGTGTCTTACCAAAAATCTAACTAACCTTTTGGTAACTTTCACAGTTACAAAACAAGCACAAGCTTAGTAGTATTACATATGCAAGAAACAGTTATGCTATCAAAGACTGCCAAGGTATTGATAAAAACAAAAAACCTCACGAATGCTGATGATCACACTCTTATGCAAACAGGACAGAAAGAAGAATAAATGCCAATCTGTGATATATAATCCCACTATGTGGGCACCACGATGTAGATCTTACTGTGAACTGATCTCAGTGCAACTGTCTTCAAACCACATTTTCAGAGAGGGATGCAAATATTCCTAGGGATACCTGGAATGAACCAGCAGAGACCAACAGGATTTGTCAGTCTGATCTCTGCCTCAGGTGATGGCAGCTCATAGGTAGAGCTGGAACATGAGCGTAAGAAAGGCTGGCAGGCAGGCAGTAGCACCCAGTTTGGAAAAACAGGGAAAAGGCAGCAATCCAGGGACTGAAGGTGAGTAGGGTTATTTAGTTTGGGTGCAGCATAAAGGTATAGGGCCAGTTTGCTGTTGGCTAATTAATCCTCCTGGAGCACCAGCACATTTAATGCAAGCACTTCTTGCTTGCACTCTTCAGAAGTGAATCCCATGTTTTCAGATGTCCTGCACTGCACTCCTTAGAGTTTCTTCAGTTAGCTGCATTTTCTGGGTACCCTCCTTCCCCATCCCTCCTTGACCAGATGAAGACAACCAGAGAAAGTGAAAATGTTTTGCCTGGGGTTTGTTGCTGTTGCTGCTGTTAGGTAAGGCCACTGTATTTCTAGGTTCTCTGGTTAATATTGTCTTTTCATTCTCATGAAAACTTCATCCAGATTTCCAGCTTCAGGAGTGCCATAGCTCTATCCACATGTAAGGATCAGCTATACACCACATGTACCACTACTCTTCTGGAAAACATCACATTCATAGCATATGTAACAGTGACATGATGTACCTCCTGGCAAAGTGTGGGAGAAACTCACCATATATGCACACAGCCATGCACAGTAATGCATGTCCATGACCTATGAGGATTACAGCATTACACAGTATAGATACACATATCTTATCCAGGAAAAAAAACCAACCAAACAAACCAAAATCGGTTATTCCTGTAGTGTGAGCATACAGTAATTCCAGGATTTGTGGGACAGACCCACTGTTAATGAAATGCATCACTGCATCTCACAGATGTAGTATATCCAATACTTCTGCAGTAAGTATAGGACCTACTACTCCTATACTACACCCAACAACACATGTATTCTCCTGTAGGAAATCCTAATAAACACATACTCCTAAATAGACTGATTCCAGGATGATATACAGAACTGAATGATGTGGCCAATCACATTTTAAGCAGACTTCCTATAATTTCCATAAAGCGAGCAAGTATACAAGTACTCAACGAAAGAGCAAGACGACAGCTTCTCATGTGTTCAGAGCTGACCTCGGCGAGGTACAGAGCAGAGCCAATTTTCTCAAGTGCCACTCAACTTCAAAAAGCTTGAGAACCACTGATTTAGAAGATCATACATATTTATTTCAATCCTGCGTTCTACTTCTGTGCAGATTCATTTTGAATCACAGTTTTGTGAGTATAGTTTAATCAAGTAGCACCATGGATCACAAGGAAAAAGAATTCATGTTAGAAGTAACAACAGCAGGTAATGAGAGTTGAAGGTAACCAATACCTTTGAGAGTAAGATTTTAAGAGGGCATGAACACCTGAGGGCAACATTGTGTCCTTATAACAGATACATACAGCAGAGGTTATGAGGGAAGAAGGTGCAATGAGGAATCCACAGTTCAACTCACTCCTACCCCATGGCCCTCTGGAGAACACAGAAATAGCGCTGTCATCCTGGGCCACGGAGCCCCAGCTGCTGCAGAGGCAGTGTCTGACCTCAGAAGGGAGCTGAAAGAATGAATATGCTCGAGTTTTTAAGGTGCTTAATTACTACAACATTAAGATCTAAGTATGGAGATCCTCATTCCCTTCCATCGTGAGCAGAGATATACATTGTGTAGGTCTTTTTTTTCACTACATGGAAACAAAAGTCAGAAGAA
>NW_010173728.1:0-10734 GCF_000695765.1 Mesitornis unicolor | reverse complement strand
CCCAGCACTGTCTTCCCCTAATGTAGCCCAGCAGTAGCCTCTCTCTCTGCCTCCAGAACACACTCTGCTCCAGACACATCCTACTGAGACAGTGCACATTATCGGTGCTCCCACTATAGGACTACATCCTTGAGGAATAAGGGAGCCTTGGTTTAGCTGAAAAAAAGTATACACTTTTTGATGTGGAAAAGAAGTAAACTATATAAATCCACAGCTCTTTTTCTTCCATGTTGTGTAAAGATTCAAAATACATCAACTTCCCTAATCACGGAGACAAAAAAACTAGGGAAAAAGAAAGAAGACAATGACAAGAGGGGGAAAAAAAGGATGCTACATTTGCAGTATTACTCTGGGTGTTTTTTAAGTGGAAGCTATCTGAATCACAAATAAACAAACAAGAAAAATCAGACAAGATAGGTGTAAAAATTACAGAGGTCAAATAGAGATAAAATAATTAAAATGTTATTCTTTAAAAGCACATGGTTATGTCCAATAGAGTGCCTAACCTAACAAGGTTAGGCATTTACCTTAACCACAGTATACATGGTTTAGGTACTCTAATGACCTTAACCGTGCCCTGTAGTGAAACAGTAAAATTCTGATTACAATTGAATTCAACTACTGTATTGAAGAATGGCTAAAATATTTTTCTCAAGTGTCACTGGAAAAGCAAACATTAAAAGATCAGACAATAAATATTTAATTTAAATTATTAATTTTAAATATATATTGTATCAACTTACTAAGCAATTTATTGAAAATTCCTTAAAAGATCACTCAGGACTCAAAGAATAAATGCTGAGAGATTGAGAAAAACAAATGTTTTCTGTACTGTTTTTACTGCAAAAATAAATCAAAAGTTGACAATAAAATCATTAACAAAAGTTTCACAATACAGGCTCTTTTCAAACAGTTACTTTAGAGATGCATATGAATTTCACTGAACCAAATATTTAGTTGCTTTAGTTGTCTGGGGTTCAATAAGAAAGCTTAGACATTGGTGGAGTGTTGTGAAAACAATCATCAGTATAAATTGGACCAAAACTCTGTGGGTTGTGTTTTTCTTTTTTTTTTAAGACTGTAAACTCTCTGGGGCCAGAACCACTGCTTTGTTGGTATCACATCAAGCATAATAACTCTCTTCCTCAACCAAGCCATGGAAAGAAAGATAACGGATTATTCACTTAATGTACAGGGAATGGTCCAGACAGCTTCTCTTCCTTAAGAGAAGGTGCAGCCTAATGGAGAAAGCAACTATTGGTATTCAAAGGGCTAACAGAAACCACTGAGACTGCCCCCAACTCCCTAACCTAAGCAGCCTCCCATGGAAGGGAGATGGAGAAGAGCAGAGGTGCAGCTTCATACCACGGTTTACTCTGGACTGTGCTTAATTTACACTGGTGAAATCAACACTTCACAAAAATGGTAAAGTATGCTTGGTTTTGCATCTTCTACCACAACTGAACATAAACTGGTTTATATTCAATTACATTTTTATTAGCTTCTATGCTGTTTATTTCCTGCCTTCTGACTGAGAATTTAACACAATTTCTGCTCAGAAAAAAAATCCAAATTTTTCCTCCTCACAAAGGCCATTGGGCTCCTTATTTTACAAATGTATTTGCAACTGCATTTAATTTCTGTGCAAAATTACTGTGATTGTGTGTGAAGTGCTTAGCTAGCCATTTATGCCTGTGCATAACTCATTTTCATACATAATTGCATGTAAATTATGCATTAGAATTATGCATCTAATTACGCACACATTTTTAAAAAATCAACTCTATCTGTGTTAAATCGCATGACTTCTTTTTCACACAAGGCATTTTTGATCCAGCTCTATTATGTAATTTCTGACTGATAAAGCATATCATGACCAGAAGTTTGAAAAAGCTCAAGAAACATCTTCCTTTTTATCCCTTAAATGTATTAGTATTCTTCATTTGCCTTGTTATGCCATTAGAATAATCACACCCAATAAGTGTCTTCTGCATTTACCAAAAACTCTGCTTTGTGATTTAATTATTTTCAAAAGCAATTGACTGTTGTATATAGTCACTCGTATTTTATTTAAAGACTAATATTACTTCCATTTTGTTCACTATACAAGGGAAATTAATGTCAGTATGTTTAGTCTGAGTAAGGAAATCCAGCACAAGAGACTCTGATCTACAATTTAGGGGCCCTTTGTGCTACAATAAAAATATTGATGATATCAACAAACCATATTAATTTTTCATTTCAGGAACTGAACCCTCTATTCCTATTTTTTAATGACAAGTATCATGCTAAAACATCAACAAACCCAATACTCAATGAACATCATGGACTGGAAGCAATAAAACCTTAAACTGTCTGGATTAGCAGAGACTGTAATACCTGACTCTCATTTAGCGATACACAGACAGTCTAAAGTCTGTCATTGAACTCATCTGACAGTTACATAGATCTCAGTTTTAAAACTTCAGTATATCTAATTTAAAATATTGCAGGGGCATTGGTCATAAACTATCTATTCATGATATCTAAGCCTTTCAATTATAATATTATTTGCAACCTTTATTAAGAATTTCTGACACTTCCAGTATTATGAGAAAGGCTTGAAATTCAGAAATAGAAACCCTTTTTTCCCCTTAAAAATCCTGTGTAGCTTCAGCCAGGATAAGCTCACGAAAAAGACACTATCCCCTCCTCTCTTTTTTCTGATCCAAGAAGCAGTGCATGCAAAAATCAATAACTCAACACAAATATTGAGAGTCTGGAATCCACATCGTTACAAGAGCGAAATAACAGACCCTTCAGGAGCTGCTGGAGCAGCCTTCCTGGAGGTGCAAGGGAAGAAAAGAAAAAGCCAACGTGGTGTCCTCACTACAACTCATCTGAACACAAGGACTGAGGAGACAGTGGCTCTTCTTCATCTTTGGAAGCAGCAGCTCAGGAAGGACAAAAAAGCTGTGCCAAGTCAGTCTCTCTACACAGAGTATGCGGACTGTGAAACTCGACCCCTATCTTTCACCTCCGGATAAGTCTTTTCTGGACAACTGTCAACTTATCTCAGATGTTATCTTCTCTCAAATCTGTTTTGCCTTGCTAGAGGCTCAAGCTCTTATGATGGTTCAGGGTGGTTAAATTTATGCTTTTAGTTTTCTCTCTTAAAATTAAATCTCTAAGAAAGAATCTATGATGTTAAGATAAAACTACTGAGGTTGCAAGTAAAAAGGTTTGAAGTTACTTTTGAAAGCTTATTTTTATCCCCTTGTGTGTATGACAGTCCAATTAGACATGTCACAGTCAGTGCACAGATAAAATTCACAGCAGGACAGAATTAAGTTTGCATGATCAGTCATAAACCTGCAATTCCTTTATATACACTTAAAATAAATAACTTCACACTATACTAAAGTAAGTTAAACCACATACTTAAATAATTTGCATTTAGTGTAGAAACATGCTACAAAGAAAATGTGCTTGTAAAAGTACAAATACATTTGAAATTTACTCAAATGTAAAATAACCCTTGCCACTTTTAATTCATAAAAAGTCTAATTCATCTCAGTGCATATCACTGAATGTCACTGTAGGGATACACACTCAAGAAAAAAACACTGTATTTACGCCACTACATAAAAGGTTTTTTTTTTCCAGGCTTAGGAGTCTCTGTCCGGGAAGAAAGAAGTCTCACCTCATCCCACAGAAACGTACCATGGGAAGTTACAGGTGACAACACACACACTTTGAGTGAAATTCCAGCCTTCCATAGCTAAGATACATGGTGATCATACTGCAAGGCTTTGGAGGTAGGAGAGTACAAACAGTCCAGTGATTTTGCTGTATCTAGAAGGGGTAGAACTTCTATATAGTTACCATTATCTCAATTTAGAAGTTTTCTCTTTTCTGTCTGAAACTATTTGGGATACACCTAGGTTCTCATGCACATTATTATGCTGTGACATGCGATTTGTGTTAGACAGAGATGAATGATTGGTCACTGTCTTCAATATAACCCTGATAGGCAACAGAGTTTAGAAACAAGCAAACAAACAGACAGGAAAATGCATAACTTTTTTTTTTTGTGAAAGAAGAGCTGTAATGGGAACAAAATGCAGCTACAGTACCTGCATTTGTAAAGGGATATTTCCATATAGCTACACATTCACAAATCTAAACGAGAAAACCAGCAGCTGGCTGAGTGAAATATTTTGCCAGCACAGCATGATTTAGGATATTGTCCACGGGTTGCAAATCAGTCATCTGATGTGACGTTAATGTCATAGTGGGAACCCACTTCTGGATGACAACCCAGCATCAGGCCTTGATTCAGCTTTTCTCCCACAAAATATTTTGCAGTTTTCAATGGAAGTCAATATGCAACTTGTAAGGAAGAGCTTGTGAGCTATTGGGTAATGGCTGCATTGTCTTTTTTCCTTTAGAAAGCACCTGTGACACCATGGATATATCATAAGAGAAAGACAAAACCGGAATCTCTTCATGGCATGAGTTAACTGTATTTGCATGGGACTCAGCAGAATGGGTAGCAATGTAAAAAATAACACCACAAACCACAAAACCCAACAAAATCCCTTTACCTTGCAGCACAGTAGCTCAAAAATATAATTCTGTCACTAGGGGTCAGTATTAAAACATATTACCTTGCAGCACAAAACAGCTAGTGGCATTCTGTTGTTGATTCCCTCCTTCAGAAACACAAACTTACATTTTAAAGGAGATCCATTAAACCATAAAAAAGACTAAACCTATACAATGGATTATTACCTATTTCTGTTCTTAAATGTAGCTGTCATGTACTAGAAATTTTGTTCCTGTTCTCATAAACTGACATATGTATTCATGCAAATGTATTATCTTATGTAACACCGTCACTTCAATATTGATCCATTTATGTGAGTTACGTTCCATCTACAGACTTGAAAGAGAAAAACTATGATTAAGTTTCCCATTTTCTAATATGGAAGATTACTGCCTAATGATATTACTACCTGATGACAATGATATAACTCCCCAACGATAATTACAAAATTTGAAATGTAAGAAAACTGGACATTCTTTAAATTTATTCTCTGACAGCCATACCCATCTTAAAAACAATAAAAATCTGGTGTGGATGATGAAAATCTCCATTTAAGAAGGTGAGAGACTCTTACTACAGGTGAGCACTATCCACATGGAATAGACTGAGGATGTATTTTGGGTCATTAGATCAGTATACAAATTTCAGTTTGGAATAGATCCAACACCCACTGAAGTCAAGGGAACAACTCACTTTCTCCTCATTGGGCACTGCTCATAACCAGTAAGTTTCCAAACGATATTCCTATCTTCCTATGCCAAAACCTTGAAAATCCTGATGCATTTGGAAAAGGACATAGTTTTGCTAATATAAATAGGTCCACTGATTCCTGTGAAGAATTAAAGTATTATAAAATTAACTAACATTAAGCTTGCTGACTCTGCAGTTTTGGGGATGGTACTTTACTATCTTGAATCCAGATCTAATATTTAGAAATATGTAATATGACACTAATTATAAACCCCAGGAGAAATATTCTGCCAGATCGTAAGTCTGTCATGTACCACAATCTCCTGCAGCCCTTAGTACAGCTGAACAAAAAGCATCCCTTTCTTTCTTCTCCCAGACCAAACTCTAACTGAATGCTATAAATTTTGCACTTAAAATAAACAATTTAAGACAAATATTATTGAGGCTGTTAATTAGTTTTCATGTCCAGTACAAAGCTCTAAAATTCAGAGCATATGTTTTTCTTTAGTGGTAACTCCATTAGGTGCCCAGAATTCAGACATTGCCAGATTTATGAAGACAACTATTAGAAATGGCACTTGTGCTACGACAATACTGAAAAAAAGAGCTGGTCAAATTAATATCTAACAGGTACACTTGAGATCTTAATTCAATGTGTTACTTCTAATATCATATTTATATTTAACACAAAAGCTTATCTTAAATACATGAAAAGTATTTGTAATTGATTACACTTTAAATGGGATAAAATAGGAGAGGCTGAAGTAAAACGTTTGGTCTGTAGTTAGTTGTATAGCACAGAATAATTTATTTTTCTGTCCAATAGATGGCACTGCTGTTTCTTTCTTTGTGTGTAATTTTTCCATTTGTGCATAATTTACATTATTGAAGTGACTGTGCCTACATTTCCTGATGCTTGGACACATCAAGAACAGACAGACATCACAGATTCTTTAAAATGGCATACTGCTGTCCAAATAATTGGATACCATTTTCAACAAAGCAAGTTATTGTTCTGGATTAAAAAAATGTGGAGCGGATCCAAATACTCAGCTGAACATAATTCTCTTCTTCCCAGAAACAGACCACAGAAACAAATTCTGACACATATGTCAAGGATGGCCTTGGAGCAATACATAAAGAAATAATTTTGTTATGTCACTATATTATATGTTAGAATAAGTACATGGGATTTTAAACTGCAGTATGCTTCGCAATTTTATTTTTATTTAGCCTAACTATTAGTGACTTTACAAAGAATTTGTCATCAATATAGAGCAGCATTAAAATTCTGACATTACTTTATGATCAGATTCTGAAAAAAGCATCATCTGGGGGCATCAATCTGTAAACTAATGAGGCATTTGACCACTGTAGTTTTTCCTATGTGCTACTGAAGCATGACACAACATCAGCATTGTAGCAAAAACTTGAATGCTAAAATATTTTAGAAGTTAATTATAGCAACTTTTATGTGTTCTGTTAGAGATCATATTGAAAAATCTATGTTTTCCAGTAAACCTGGAAACTCAGACTGTTTGTATGGGACTTATGTTCTCTTCTGCACTAGATCTTTGGTTAAAATATTACAGGGGCCAGAGTAATTCATTAATTTATTTTTTTTGCCAAATCGTGGTTGCTTGGGGACTTCTGTGAAATGACAAGCTGGTCTCCATCCCGTTCATCGTGAACAGGTGTTCTAATTACTAAACCTCCACCATATTTGACACCTTTATTAGCTGTCTCAGTTGAGAAACAAAGGATTGATCAGGCAGCAGTATAGAAATAGCCTTTCATTGCTGTGGGGAAGCACCTAAAGGTCAAGGTTAATATACATTCGTGGGGGGTAGTATTGCCCATTGCCTATGCTGTTCTGGTGTTATTCATCAATGGAAGACTTTATCCTTATGAGGTAGCTATTGTGGGAATTAATTACATTGTGGGAACCTTAGTTACACAATTTGTTTTAACTTGTATTTTTCCCCATATTATAAGAAAAGCAGACAACACTTCTTGACCAAATATCCCTAAAAATAACAAATCTTCAGCAATTAGACAGCAAAGTCAGATTATTATAAAGTACATAAGCATTTTCATTATATATATATATATATACTTATTTTCAGTGGTTTACAAGACACGCACACAAAATAATCCAGAATGAAATATGATTACAGTAATTCAATCTGGAATGCATTTTCTCCAAACTATTTTTTTTCTATTATGTGAATGTAAAATAAATATTGGCTAGATACTCAGTCAGTGAGCTGAAACTATACCAATTTGTGTCAGCTGAGGGTTCAACTCTACATATTAATTTATAGACCCTAGTCACACTTGGACCCTTCTATGACTTCTTAATGGTTTTGATTTAGAAATGAAGCTTTGAAGTAATTATATAGTCACATGGCATTCATCCAATATACATATTTAATGTAAATTATTGCTTCCTAATTTTCACAGACGACCTGTGATTAGATTATCTGGTGCTTCCATATTGTACTTGGAGCTGGATTGCAAAGAGAGGGAAGTATATGTAAGACACCTTTACAATTTCCTGACTCTGCCCAACAAGAAACAAATACAGACTACATTATAATGCAGAGGAACAGAGACAGCTATTTCCCTGCCTGAGGTCTCAGGGAATTGTTCCAGCAGTTAAGCTAAACAATGTCCTGACTATCTCCTTGGCAAAAGAAACTGAGTGAGTTGGCATAAGCAAGCTGCTATACCAACTCAAAACTCTCCAGAGATTCCCTTTTCACAATGTGAAACCTCAAAGGGCTGTGCTACGAAAAACAGCTGTAGCGGAGCTGAAAGTTTGACCCCTAGACTCCAGTACTGTGCTCTTTTTATGTGTGTATGACTCCCACTGACACCAATTGAAGTCATGCACATGAGGAGAACAGAGTATTAGATAAAAAAAATCCACTATGTGAATCTGAGAACAGAATATTATTCTCTTGTGTCAAACTATGGCTCCATCTGGTAACATTAAGTGAATACTGGTGACTATTAGAGCCGAATCAATACATTGAAATAAATAATTTATTTGGTGAGTTATTTTACTTTTTCACTTCAAAGAATGCCTGTGAATGGATTACAACTTCCTTAAGTATATTCCAGGAAACTTTTATGGAATTTTATTTTATGGTTTGTTAGTTACATGTGTTTGCTTATATACATCAGACTGCTCTGCTTTTTTTCCCTGAATAAAACTTTTAATAGAGTTGGGATAACAGAACTCTGCAACTGACAATGGAATTTAGTTGATAAAATTATTTTGGAATTTATAGTCAGCTAACAATCCTTTGTTAGTTATTCTGAATACTGAAGTTACTGAAGTAACACTTCTTTTCTTACTTGGGAAACAATAAAAAAAAAGAAAGAGAAAGACATTGCCAGTATACAGAAAGATTATCTGAGTGCTATCTCCCTCAAAGACTGGGTTTAAATCAGTGAAAAAAGTTGCATGAACCATCAACTTTTAAAGGATACCTTACTGATTTTGACTTTTCAAAAAATATCCCAGATCTACTGTCTTAGATTATGAGGCATAGTTTCCTCCTATGTTATCTTCAAAACATGATTTACATCTCTGCTTTCATTACATCTGCCTCATACCTTTCCTTGATAAAGCAAATGTTTGTAGTGATACCATAACTCCTGTAACACTGTCGAGAACCAACCGATTCCTGATGACACATAAGCACCAAAAAGTGCCTTACAGTCAAATTCTACAGATATGCCTTGTAGAGTAAGGACAAGATGAGGCATTCTAGAAAATCAAAACATTATCACTTGTGTTCAGATTAGTATTTTAAATAATAATTTAAATATTGCAGACTCACCTTGCATTGCTAGGACTGTCTACTGTCAAATTAGCTAATGCTCTCACTGCAGCTTCTTTTACCTCTTCATTGTCACTGCTTAGCAACTGCACTAGCTGGGGAATCCCTTTGAAAGACATAATTGTGTACATGAACCTTTAAGTAAACCACAGCAGACTGCAAAATTATAATATGCTCCTTATAAAAGGAAAAGCAGATTCTCAGTTCATCCCTTCCCACTTTACTTACCCTGGGGTTGAAATGCACATTTGCTAGCTGCATTCTCACACATGGCAGAAATTGCTTGGGAGGCAGCAACTTTAACTCCATCATTATCAGTTTCCAAAAGGTTTATGAGACACTTCTCAACCTCTTCCTCATTTAAGATTTTTCTATTTTCAGCTTTAAACAAGAAAGAACAATAGCATTAACCTGCATTCATTTTCCAAATCAGTGAAAGGACATGGATTTGATTTCATATAGTTGTTTCCAACATAACACTTGCTTTTGGTATTGTGGTAATATTTAGGTAACAGAGGCACCAGCAATTAAGAAATGTGCACGAAGGACCTGATCCAAAACCCATTAGACTTTAATGAACTCTGAATTGAGCACAAAAGATGACTATTAAGTACAGCTTTAAATATACACGGTCCAACAGAATGCAAAGTTCGTTCTCTGTGACAATTAAAACCGCAGAATACATACAGGCTTGAAGAAAACAGCTTTTCCAGTTCAACAGATCAAACTTACTCAGAATCATGTTTAACTTCTGCTTTGGCTGACAAAGTTCAAATGCAGAAAATTGAAGAACATCCTAGAAAATGTACTATTGAACTTGGTGGAGTAACTGTTAACATACTACAATACCCAGAAAAAGGCAATAAGCTTGCCAAACCCCTGTCCATTATCTTCCAGCAGTCCTGGCTGACTAGGGAAGTGCCACTTGACTGGAGGCTGGCAGATGTTGTGCCCATTTACAAGAAAGGACAGAGGGAAGATCCTCTGTCTGAAGGTAACTACAGGCCTGTCAGTCTGACCTCGGTGCTGGGGAAAGTCATGGAACAGGTCATCTTGAGTGCTATCTCACAGCACCTACAAGATAACCGAGTGATCAGGCCCAATCAACATGGGTTCAGGAAGGGCAGGTCCTGCCAATCCAACCTGATCTCCTTCTATGACAAGGTGACCCGCCTCCTGGATGAGGGAAGGGCTGTGGATGTAGTTTATCTGGACTTTAGCAAAGCGTTCGACACAGTTTCCCACAGCATCTTGCTCAGGAAACTGGCTGCTACTGACCTGGACAAGTTCACCCTCTCCTGGGTAGAAAACTGGCTGGCTGGTCGGGTGCAGAGGGTTGTGGTAAATGGAGCAAAGTCTAGCTGGAGGACAGCCACAAGTGGTGTTCTCCAGGGCTCAGTGCTGGGTCCAGTCCTCTTCAATCTCTTCATAAATGACCTTGAGTGATGCGGGGATTGAATGTACCCTCAGCAAGTTCGCAGATGACACCAAGCTGGAGGGAAGTGTTGATCTGCTAGAAGGCAGAGAAGCCCTCCAAAGAGATTTGGACAGGCTGAACCGATGGGCTGAGTTCTATGGGATGAGGTTTAATAAGGCCAAATGCCG
>NW_010173727.1:0-3893 GCF_000695765.1 Mesitornis unicolor | reverse complement strand
AAGTTCTGTCATGATTGCGACCCCGTCAACACTTACATAGGACACTTTGCTTAAATCCTCAACTCCTGGACTCCAGCAACTTTTTAACAATAATTTTAATTCCAGAACAAAAGAAAATTCTTAATGCTCAAAATACAGCTTAAAGAAAATTAATACATTTGAATACAAATGTTAATCATTAGAAATATTATTGGCTTTTCACTGTTTTAAGCTACTTCTTTCTTCTCTGTACTTTGCTTAAAGCAGATACTGATACTAAATCTATCACTTTTTCAAATGCAAATCCATTTCCTGTTCCTATTCATTTTTCTACTTCTGCATTATTCACTTTTCAAAACGTAGTAAAAATACATAAAGCTGTCCCCAAAAAAATTTTTCTCCTGAAAGCTAAAGAAAACAAAAATACTTTGACTAAGTTTTATAGAGCAGAAATGTACATACATAAATCTTTAGACAAAATCCTTACATTCAAGATCTGCTCTTACTGTTAGCAGTTCAAAGTCAGGCTTGATGGGGCTCTGAGCAACCTGATATAGTAACAAGTTGAACTAGATGATTTTAAAAGGTGTCATCCACCCAAAACCATTCTATGATTCTATGATTCACTGTAACTTCTATATGATGAAAACCAGGCAATCGGGCCCAGTCAGCATGGGTTCAGGAAGAACAGGTCCTGCTTGACTAATCTTATCTCCTTTTATGACAAGATGACCTGCTTAGTGGATGAGGGAAAGACTGTGGACATTGTCTACTTGGACTTTAGTAAGGCCTTTGACACCGTCTCCCACAGCATCCTCCTGGAGAAGCTGGCTGGGCATGGCTTGGATGGACATACACTTCACTGGGTAAAACACTGGCTGGATGGCCAAGCACAGAAAGTTTTGGTGAATGGAGTTAAATCCAGGTGACGGCCCGTCACAAGCAGTGTCCCCCAGGGCTCAGTTTTGGGGCCAGCTCTGATCTTTATCAACAATCTGGACAAGGGAATCAAGTGCTCCCTCAGTAAGTTTGCAGATGACACTAAGTTGGGTGGGAGTGCTGATCTGCCTGAGGTTAGGAAGGCTCTATAGAGAGACCAGGAAAGGCTGAATCAATGGGCCAAGGCCAATTGCATGAGGTTCAACAAGGCCAAGTGCCGGGTCCTGCACTTAGGTCACAACAACCCCATGCTAGGCTACAGGCCTCCTACAAGAAGAGTGGCTGAAGAGCTGCCTGGAGGAGAAGGACCTGAGGGTGTTGATTGACAGTCAGAAGAATATGAGCTGGCAGTGTGCCTAGGTGGCCAAGAAGGCCAAAGGCATCCTGCCCTCCATCAGGAATAGTGTGGCCAGCAAGACCAGGGATGTGATCCTTCCTCTGTACTCAGCACTGGTGAGACCACACCTTGAATACTGGGTTCAGTTTTGGGCCCCTCACTACAACAAGGACATTGAGATGCTGGAGCGTGTCCAGAGAAGGGCAACCAGACTGGTGAGGGAGCTGGGGTTGTTTAGTCTAAAGAAAAGAAGGCTGAGGGGAGACCTTATCGCCCTCTACAACTACCTGAAAGGAGGATATAGTGAGGTGGGGGTTGGTCTTTTCTCACAAGTAACAAGCGATAGGACAAGGGATAATGGCCTCAAGTTGCACAAGGGGAGGTTTAGGTTTGATATTAGGAAAAATGTCTTTACTGAAAGAGTGGTTAAACGCTGGAACAGGTTGCCCTGGGAGGTGGTTAAAAGACGAGTAGATGTCGTGCTTAGGGACATGGTCTAGTGGCAGACTTAGTAGGGCTGGATTGATGGTTGGGCTCGATGATCTTAAAGGTCTTTTCACACCAAAACCGTTCTATGATTCTATGATTCTATGGATGCGGCACTTTAGTTTGCTTAGAAAGGAAACATAATGCCTCATGGTAACAATCATTTGAGATCAACAGGTCTGGTTTTAGTGTTGGATATTGCCCTCCAAGATGTTTGTCATTTACTCTGTTACAATCTAATTACCAAGATAATAATATGTTCCCTATATACGATGACTTTTCCCATCTCAACTCTTTTATCTTTGCAGTCCCTGTATGAAAGAACATAGGTACTCAGGTCTAGTTAGATGAGCTCCTGTGACCATCATCATTATTTGCTATAAGATCACATAACTGAGGTGACACAGGTGAACTAGTGGGTGTTTCTACCTTGACAGTGAAAAGTAAAATCTCTTGGGTTGTGGAAAATTATGGCAATGAATTTGTGCCAACTTTTGAAGACATGCTTGGTTGATTCCTGAAAGCATCCAGAAGCACATGTCAACCACAACTAGCACTAAAGACAGTTGCGAAAGTTGCTTATGTGTGATAGGTGTAACCTACTCTTGTAAGATTTTTATGTCCCTTTGGGTTCTAACTTCCTGTCCCCTTGTCCTGGTTTTACTCAGATTGAATCTTAGAATTTCATTTTCTGTTCAGCAGAGCTACATTTCTGAGAGAACTGCATTGTTCGATTTAGTGAAAACAAGCTGGTGCTATAGCTTTATCTGGGATAGAGTTATTTTCCTCATAGTAGCTAGTGAGACTTTGTTTTGAATCTATGCTAAGAAGAATGTTGATAGCACACCAATGTTTACATTAACTCAAGGACTGTTTTTCATTTCTTGCCTGCACCTGTTGTCCTAGTTTCTTTTTTCTGTTTTGTTTTGTTTTGTTTTGTTTTGTTTTTCTCCCTTCTCTCTGCACAAGATGATGGGGTGGGGGAGGGAGGGGGTGAAAGCCTGAGATTTTCTGGGACAGATGACCACAGAGAGAAGACCTAGATGTGATCCAAGCTCCAGGCGCTTCCACTGCCTGCTGGTGTCAGTAGGAAATATCTGCCCTGAACTTGGAAAAGCAAGGGAATGAATCCCTCCATCTTGACACTTTCTGTGCTGTAAATGCCAATTCATAGCTGCCTTTGTACCATGAGTCAGCACCTCTGAGAGTTAAAAGTTTTGTTCTTGCATAATCTCTCAAGAGTCAGGCAAATTTGAAACCAAAGCGATCCTTTCTTTCATCCATCTTACTCTGAAAAACAAAGCCAGGCACAGCTAGCTTGGCAATTTTTTGTACAAAGCTAATGAGAATCTTTTATGACTGTTTGTTGAGCACTGATAAGTAATCAGGAACAGGTCCAAGCTGCAAAATTTCATCTGTCAAAAGCTGGGCAAAAACTTTCCATGATAGGGACCAGCCACAAAATTCAGATCCTGACACAAACACAGACATCTTAGGAAGGCATATGACAGTTGTGCTAATGGCTGGGATTATATCTTGTTCAGAAATTTGGCTCAATTAAACAGTTACTCATTCACATCTTATCTGGCCAGCCAAGCTTACCAGGCCAGACATCTGCACTTCTATAGGGCTCCATTCAGACACGGGAAGCTGTTGGGGTTTCATTGGAGATGAAGATGCCTGACCCTGCAGATCCAACCAGACAATGAGGACCTGAGGCCAGGCATGAGCCCTGAGCATGCTTTACAGCAGGGTGACTGTTGTGGTTTAGGCCCAGTGCGTAACTGAGCACCACGATCCCCCAGAAAGGGGCTAGTCAAAATAAGGACTGGGAGGGCTTCTCACCACTTAAAAAGTTCACGGGCAAAAACCAGACTCATCATAAGGAGAAAAAAAAATTAATTTGTTACCAACATCAGAATAGAAAAATGGGAGATACAACCAGATCTTAAAGTCAAAACACCTTCCTCCCACCCCTCCCTTCTTCCCAGACTCAGTTTTGTTCCTGGTTTCTTCACCTCCCCCCTCTTTGCCCTGAGGTGCAGGGGGATGGGAGTGAGGGTTGCAGTCAGTTTGTGCCATGTGGTCCTTCAGGAGGTAGAGAGGACTCCGCCCACCCTGCCTCTGCTTCCACGTGGCACCCTTCCCACAG
>NW_010173726.1:7754-10685 GCF_000695765.1 Mesitornis unicolor | reverse complement strand
ACGTTCTGTGATTCTGTGATTCTGTGAACAATGCAATGGGAGGAGTAAGCCTTGGGAACTGATACAGGCCGCCATCACGAAGGGAAGGGATCAAAAGGGGCCACAGAAGAAGCAAAATGGGAATGTGAAAGGGATGCGAAGGGGTCGTCTCCTGCAAGCTCCCTGATTTATAGTGAATGTGACATTTATGGGATAGAATACATCTTTATTGGTCAGCTTCAATAATACCCAGATCATCTGTCCTGGGTCACCTATCCCAGAGAGTCCTCGGGCTCTTGCTTCCCTCCTTTTTCTCTTATGCAGAGAGAATTAAAAAACAAACAAACAAAATAAATTATAATCACAGGTGCAGGCAGAACCTTGAAAAACATAAATATCTGCCAGTGAAACAAAACCAATAATGTTATCAGCTTCATAAGGAAAACAATTCCAACCTGGCCAAAGCTCTGATATCAACTTCTGTTAATTAAAGCTCAAAGACTGCCTTTTCAAAAATCCAGCTCTGACTGAAGCATTAAAAGGGATTCCACAATTCAGTCCCAGCAAAACCAGGACAATGCCAAAGACCAAGAGGGCCAGACAATGGAAGGGATGGAGAAAGTACCAGATGAAATTAAGGAAGCAGTAACTCCCCTTGTATGGAAAACAAAGAAGCCTGGCAGAGCCAAGAATGTGGAACTGGTAAAAACTGAATTGAAACCAGGATCTCGACCAGTAAAGAGAGAACAATATCCTATAAGTTTAGAATCTTGATTGGGACTTGAACCTATAATAGAAAATTATTTTTTGTTTTAGTATGAACTTTTGAAAGGATGCCAATCAGCATACGTTCAGCATGCTGGACAGTATTGCCTCAAGAATTTAAAAACAGCCCGACTATCTTTGGACAGTGCCTGGCAAAGGATTTAGAACAATGACATACTTTTGGGTGCAGAGACCAAAGAAGCCTGTAAAGAAAAAAACAGTAGACTTGCTGAACTTTTAGGCATGTCTGGATATTTGGTAACAGAAAAGAAAGCTCAGGTTGTCTGTAACACGGTGATTTACTTGAACTTTGGAATCTCCCATGGCCAGAGGAAGCTAAGGAAGGATAGAAAAGAAGCAATTTGTCAAATGGCTCCTCAATCAAGAAGTTAAGAGGATTTCTAGGAATGGCCAGATGGTGTTGATTGTGGAAACAACTGGACAAAGTAAGTTCAGGATGTCCTGTATGTTTTCGGGCAGTGGCGACCACTGTCCTACTAATCCAAGAAGCAAGAAAGCTGACGATAGGACAAAAGATCACTGCCTACATGCCACATACAGTCACAGCTGTCTTGGAGCAAAAGGGATGAAACTCCGAAAGTAAGTAACACCTTGAATATTGCCTCCCTGATGCAAATAGAAATGGGAGAAGATCTTAACCATGATCGTTTGCAAGTTATTGAACAGATGCATGCCAGGAGACTTGATTTAAAGAATACTCCCTTGGAAAATCCAGATGAAGAACATTCTACTGATGGAAGCAGCTTTGTGATCCAAGGGAAAAGAAGGGCTGGATATTCTGTTGTGGTCCTTGACATGCATAAGGAGGTAAGACTCTTAACTTCTAATTCCTCTGCATAAAAAGCTGAACTAATTCCTTTGACTAGAGCCCTGGAATTATTGGAAGGAAAGGGAGTAAACATATACACAAACTCTAAGTATGCATTTGGAGTAATACACGCTCACGCACTATATGGAAAGAGAGAGGATTATTATCCTCAAGCGGAAACGACATAAAATATGGACTGGAAATCTTCAGCAAGAGAAGGTGCTATGGGATAGGAGATGGCAGCTTTAATTACTAGTAGAAGTTTCACGATATAGTGGAAAAGAGGTGGCTGTAATACATTGTAAAGCTCATCAATGAGGCAACCGAAAAGCAGAATTGTTATAATGCAAAGAGGACTCGAATGGATGGTGGGTAACATCTCATGGACAAAGTATGGCTACCCCCATAATTATGAGGAAAATAATGGAAAAATTACATGCAGAAACACATATGGGACTCGACACATTGGTAGAATCTATAAAGCAGTTTTCTATTGGAATAAAAATGTTACTAATTGCAAAAAGTATCACTAATAAATGCAAAATTTGTTTTAAAAATAACCTGAAGATACAGGTTAGACCTCCTCCTCTGGAGAGGTAAGAAAAGGAGTCACTCCTAGTGAGTACTGGTAAATTGATATTTATATTTAAAATTGACCTCGGCCCATCAATCAATCTATAAAGCAGTTTTCTATTGGAATAAAAATGTTACTAATTGCAAAAAGTATCACTAATAAATGCAAAATTTGTTTTAAAAATAACCTGAAGATACAGGTTAGACCTCCTCCTCTGGAGAGGTAAGAAAAGGAGTCACTCCTAGTGAGTACTGGTAAATTGATATTTATATTTAAAATTGACCTCGGCCCATCAATCAAGCCTGTCCAGATCCCTCTGCAGAGCCTTCCTACCTTCAAACAGATCAACACTCCCACCCAGTTTGGTGTTGTCTGCAAACTTACTGAGGGAGCGCTCAGTCCCCTCATCCAGATCATTGATAAAGATTTTAAACAGGACTAGCCCCAAAACCAAGCCCTGGGGAACACCGCTTGTGACTGGCCACCAACTGGATTTAATTCTATTCACCACAACTCTCTGTGCTTGGCCATCCAGACAGTTCTTAACCCAGCAAAGAGTAAACCTGTCCAAGCCATGTGCAGCCAGCTTTTTCCAGGAGAATGATGTGGGAGACTGTGTCAAAGGCTTTACTAAAGTCCAGGTAGACAACATCCACAGCCTTCCCCTCATCCACTAGGTGGGGTCACCTGATCATAGAAGGACTTGCCTTTCATGAACCCATGCTGACTTGGCCTGATCCCCTGGTTGTCCTGCTTGTGCTGTGTGAGCGCACTCAAGAGAAAT
>NW_010173726.1:0-7712 GCF_000695765.1 Mesitornis unicolor | reverse complement strand
GTGTATGGGCATCACATTGGCAAGCTTCCAGTCATCTGAGACCTCCCCAGTTAACCAGAACTGCTGATAAATGATGAACAGTGGCTTGGCAAGCTCTTCC
Source organism: Mesitornis unicolor (assembly GCF_000695765.1). Taxonomy (NCBI): domain Eukaryota; kingdom Metazoa; phylum Chordata; class Aves; order Mesitornithiformes; family Mesitornithidae; genus Mesitornis; species Mesitornis unicolor. The sequence continues at coordinate 7,612 of NW_010173726.1, read as the reverse complement.
GCCAGCTCCCTTAGTACTCTCAGGTGGATCCCATCCAGCCCCATAGACTTGTGAGTGTCCAGGTGGCATAGCAGGTCATTAACTGCTTTCTCTTGGATTATGGGAGGTTTATTCTGCTCTCCATCCCTGTCTTCCAGCTCAGGGGGCTGAATACCTTGAGGATAGCTGGTCTGACTATTAAAGACTGAGGCAAAGAAGGCATTAGTACCTCAGCCTTTTCCTCATCCTTGGTGGCAATGTTCCTCGCCTCCGCATCCACTAAAGGATGGAGATTCTCCTTGGCTCTCTTTTTGTTGTTAATGTACTTGTAAAAATATTGTTATCTCTCATGACAGTGGCCTGATTGAGTTCTCGCTGGGCTTTTGCTTTTCTAATTTTCTCTCTGCATGATCTAACAAGATACCCCTGCCCCTTCTTCCAGAAGTGATATACTCTCCTTTTTTTCCTGAGTTCCAGAAAAAGCTCCCTGATCAGCCAGGCCAGTTGTCTTCCCTGCCGGTTCGTCTTACGGCACATGGGGACAGCCTGCTCCTGTGCCTTTAAGACTTCCTTCTTGAAGAAATTTCACCCTTCCTGGACCCCTCTGCCCTTCAGGGCTGTTTCCCAAGGGACTCTCTCAACCAGTATCCTGAACAGGCCAAAGTCTACCCTCTGGAAGTCCATGGTAGTGGTTTTGCTGACACCCCCTCCTTACTTCACCAAGAATTGAGAACTCAATCATTTAATGGTAACTAAGCCCAAGTCGGCCTCTGAACATCACATTGCCCATCAGTCTTTCTGCTCTCTCTGCTGTATTGTATTTCCAGCAGACATCTGGTAAGTTGAAGTCCCCCACATGAACAAGGGCTAGCAATCATGAGACTTCTCCTAGCTGCTTATAGAGTATTTCATCTGTCTCTTCCTCCTGGTTGGGTGGTCTATAACAGACTGCCACCCTATCTGTCTTACTGGCCTTTCCCCTGATTCTTACCCATAAACACTCAACCCTTTCATCACCATCATCAAGCTCTAGACAGTCAAAACACTGCCTAATATACAGGGCTACCCCACTGCCTCTTCTTCCTTGCCTATCCCTTCTGAAGAGTTTATAGCCATCCGTTGCAGTGCTCCAGTTGTGTGAGTCGTCCCTCCATGTTTCCGTAATTGCAACTATATCATAGTTGTTGCCCATGCTGCGTGCATTTTTTGTAGATGCACTTCTACTGGGCTGTTGATCCTGGCACCTTTTTGCAGGGAGAAACCCTAATTCTTATGTGACTATTCTCAGACACTTCCATGGTTTCTAACACATCGACAACTCTTGCGTCTTTGCTGCCGCGTGGATCTCCATCCCCTGCCCCCACTGAGATGGCTAAGGTGCTGTGTGTATTAGTACAGAGACTTTTCAAATGTGTTCCAGTGTACTCAGCACATTGTGGAGCAGACTGAAGGACCTCGCTAGCACACTGTCCCTCAAATGTTGTTGTGCCAACCCCACCCTTATCTCAAGCTGAGCCTGGTTTTATCCCTTTCCCCCTTCAAATCTAGTTTCAAGCTCTTTCAATGAGCCCTGCTAACTCCTGCGCAATGATCCTTTTCCCCCTTTGAGACAGGTGTACCCTATCTTTCGCCAGCAGGCCTGGTGTCATGTAGACCAACCCATGATCAAAAAACCCCAAATTCTGCTGGTGTCAGCAGTCATGGATCCAGGTATTGATCAGCTGAGTCTTCCTGTTTCTTCTAACATTATTCCCTGCAACTGGAAGAATAGAGGAAAAAACCTACTTGTGCTCCTGATCCCTTAACCAGTTGTCTGAAGGCCCTGAAGTCTCTTTTGATCACCCTTGGACTTCTTATTGCAACTTCGTTACTGGTGTTACGATTAAATTTTCTTTGCCAACTCTTGCTTTTTGTGTCAGTCATTAATGAACATCTAAATGAAATAGCTGTTGGAGAACTCCATTAGCAATCTCCTTTCTTCTGATACTTTCTCTTTCAACAGTACCTGATGTGTTTTGAGTTTCTGGGCTTCTCAATCTACTGGCTTTGCTTAAGCACTTAGTTTATAAAACTGAATTTTGTTATAAATCTACCTCAAATTACCTTTTAATTTAATTTGCATGAATTGAACTTGTTTTCCCTGAATCCAAATCTATTTCCTGTGATCAGGTCTTCTATAACACCCTCATGAATTAACAAAGCCATGTCAAAAATAGTACCATTTCCTGTCATGTTAGTGAATCTGTGGATTCTCTTCTCTTTCCTAGAAATGCAAGAATATATCAGACTCACCAATAATAATATCAATAGCTATCCAACCTGATTTCTGATGTTAAATTATCCAAACCAAGTATTGCAGCAGTAATTATTTCTCTAATAACATTACAGAACTCTCTTGGCAGTGAAAAGGATCTTGGTGGCATATGGCATGCTGGCAGTGATAATCTTTTACTAAACTGTGAGTTGTGCTGTCATTAACACATATTCCTGCTCCCTGCCTTTTCCTGAAAAGCAGCCACTGGTTTTAGACTGCTCATGACTGCGATTTCAGGACAGATCTACTCTCCCAATGCACTAGCTCATATCCTGTATCAGTAGCTCAAAGTCCTCCACTTTGCTGCATAATCTTGCTATTCATACATTTGCATATCCAACTTTCTGTCTTCTCCTCCCTAGTCACTTTCAGTGAGATCTTGCCTATTCAACTACTCTCTTCTCCTTTGCTGTCCATGGGTCTACTCTGTGACATTCCTTTCTACACTGCCATGACCAGATTTGTCTTATTATTCAATTTACCATGTACTCAGGCAAAGCCTTGAGACTGCACAAGCGCTTCCCAGCCTTTTCTTGGTGTTTCTTTAAGGTTCCTCTTATAAATGAGGCCAACACCAGTGTTTGCAGTAGTACTGCAGGTCCTTAGGTAAAACCTATCAGAGAACATCTCTTCATAATCATATACCAGTACCCAAACTTCCCCAAATCTTCTTCACACTGTAGCTGTTTTCTGACATTCTCTGTCACTCATTTGGTAGGGGCCAGAGCTATTCCACTGAACATCTGGGCACTCACTTCTTTCAGAGCCTTTCCCAGCATGGCATAGAATCATAAAATGGTTTGGATTGGAAGGGACCTTTAAAGGTCATCTAGTTCAACTCCTCCTGCACACTGTTCCTTTGACCTGTCCCTTGTCAAGTTCTTGAGTCTATGTGATACAGAAGTGGCTCAGGTTTTGGAGGCAGGTCAGCCATGTGTGGACTGTTATTCTCTTGTAAGCATTAGCCTTGTAAGGAAGCAGAGTATTCTGCTAATATGATGATTCTGCTTCCAGAACTTCAAAAATATTGCTCAGAAATAGAATATTTCTATGTGAACCTTTACAAAACTACTGTGCTGGTTTTGCCTGGGATAGAGTTGATTTTCTTCATAGTAGCTAGTGTGGGGCTATGTTTCGGATTTGTGCTGTTGATAGTACAGAGATGTTTTAGTTGTTGCTGAGCAGTGCTTACACAGAGTCAAGGCCTTTTCTGCTTCTCACACCAACCCACCAGCAAGTAGGCTGTGGGTGCACAAGAAGTTGGGAGGGGACACAGCTGGGACAGCTGACCCCAACTGATCAAAGGGATATTACATACCATATGACATCAGGCTCAGCATATAAAGCTGAGGGAAGAAGAAGGAAGGATGGAGATGCTTGGAGTTATGGTATTTGTCTTCCCAAGTAACTGTTACGTGTGATGGAGCCCTACTTTCCTGGAGGGGGCTGAACACCTGCCTGCCGATGGGAAGTAGTGAATGAATTCCCTTTTTTGCTTTGCTTGTGTGCACGGCTTTTGCTTTACCTATTAAACTGTCTTTATCTGAAACCATAAGTTTTCTCCCTTTTACTCTTCTGATTCTCTCCCCCATCCCACTGGGGGGGGGATGAGCGAGCAGCCTTCTGGTGCTTAGTTGCCAGCTGGGGTTTAACCACAACACCTACAAACCCTCCACCTCACAGTAACACAGCTCTGTCTTCCTGTTAGTCCAAGTCTCTGATCCTTTCCCTTTTGTTTGCAGTTGTCCTCTCTTCTTTTCCTTTTATAATCCATCTATATTATCCTCATTCTTTTTCTGGCCAAGTCTTGATCTTAGCTTGATAAAAATCTGCAGGTTTACCTCTGGGTGAGAATACTCAATTTCAAGGTGTATCATGTTAACTACTACATAATACTAACAGAGTTCATTGAGTGTCTTTCAGGATACTACAGTGAAGATGATCACATCTAGCTTCATCAAATGGTGTCCAGTAAACATTACAAGGTGAACCTGCAACCTCTGGGCATGAACCACAATGAATGTTCTACCATCTCTTCTGCCCTGAGAGACTGTTATGATAGATGTAAACCTACAACCATGAACTAAATGGACTGAATGAACTTTTGTGTATAGTGACCTGAGCATGACGAAAGCAGTATGGAATAAGGGGTGGAATGACCTGGTTTGAACTAAATAGAACTAATTTTCTATTTAGTGATTTTACTTTTCAGCTAAGTCTCTTCTTAGTAGCTATACTTGCTGAAACTAGCAGCATGTTTTTCCAGACAGTGTGTACTTCTACAAGTGATAATCACAAGGCCACTGTCTCACCATGGGTGCCATATCTGCATCTACGGGGAGGAGCAGACCCAAAACTGACCAACTAGGTATTCCATCCCACACAAGTCATACTCAGTATAAAGCTGAGGGATCACAAGGGTCTCGACCCTTCCTTCCGTCTTGGCTCCTTCTCGATTCTGCCCTCTGCTCTTCTTCTCCTGCAACGGCCAAAGTCCGAGCAGAACCCTGCTAGTTCGTCTGCCTCCAATCCTGATTCATGTGTTCCTGAATCCAGTTACTGCATCCTGCTCCTACCTGCTGCTGAGTTCGGTCTGGGACTTTTCCAGTGCCCTGCTCCACAGAGCCTCTGGTGACATAATCGTCATTGAGGGAGGGTGAGGTGAGGATTTTATATTGGTTTTGTATATATATTTGTACATATTTGTATATATATTCCATTATTTTTTCCTGTTTACATTATTATCCTGTAGTATCAGTATTATTGTTTCATTAAACCTGTTAGTTTTATTTTCCAACCCATAAAGTCTCTCTCCCTTATTCTTTTTCTCTTCCCTTCTGAGGAGGGGAGAGGGGTTAATAGAGAGTGTCTGGGGAGGGGAGAGGGGTTAACAGAGAGCGTCTGTCCAGGATTTAGTGGCCAGCCTAGCCCTAAACCATGACACATGCTCAGTCACATTCATAGAGATCTGCATATGATCCCATGAGCACATCATTGTATTTCAGACCTTGGATTCAGCATTTTCACTCTCCATCAGCAAAGACTCACCTAATTTCACTTGAAGCGGGGACGACTTATAGTTCATGGCTACAGTCTCTCCCTCTCTTGTATCACAATCTCTGTCCAAAATAGATGCAGCTGTTGGATCCTGTTAAGAAAGAAAATGAAACAAAACCAAATGGCTTAGCTAAAAGTTATGCAGTATCTTCTCTGTCCATTAGGTGAGTCCATTCCCACCTGCATTCAGAGGGAATAGAACATGCTGGTGTTTTGAACGGCTGAAACCTAGGGGCAAAACACAGAACTTTGGAAACATGTTTAGTGTGCTAAAAGTACCTCTGGAAACACCAGATTTCAACATCTGACTTATATGAAAAATGATACTGGGCATACAATATGGAGGGTGAGTCACCAGTTCAAATTCAGCCTGAGCTGGCAATAGTCCAAAACCATTTTCCTGTGACGATTCTTTAGGGTGTTGTATGAAACGCATTTACAGTTTCAGCTGAGTTCCAAGTGGACCAGTCAACCTCATGATAAAAACTAAAATGCTCATGACCAGCTGTGGAAAGTCCAGCTCAGAAGAAATGAGAACTGAATGAGTAGGAGCATTCAATCTCTGGTCCCTCTTGAAGAGGAATGAAGAAGTCTGTACTTCCTGATCTGGACCTATTTGTGGCTAACTGGAAAGATTTAATTTCAGTACCTGTCAGTACAGCACCTTTCACTGTCACTGAAATCTCCTCAAAAACTGAAGCTACTCAAACACGGAGTCCACCTCATCATGCCTACTTGCAGATAAACTAATCCAGGTAGTGTTGTACTCTAGGGTACAGTGCATCAAAGGATTCAGATAGACAAACTACCAATTCATGCAGCTCCAAGCACTAATGAAAATAATTTAAGTAATTTCATGGCAAACTTCAAATCTGTTGGAACTGTCTCTATTTAGCACTATAGTGAAAATTAAAATTGGTTTTCAAACATATTCACTCTTCCCACCTAGAAGCTAGAAACTAAATTGAACATGCATCTATATCTATATCTATATCTATATCTATATCTATATCTATATACGTGCAAGGTGGTAAGTGGCAGGCCTGACCTAAGTCCAGACTTCCCAGATGAGAACCTTTTATTTGACAGTCTGGGAAAAGGCAGGATACAGCCATTTTTAAAGAGCATGACTTCAAGAACTAGATGCTTCCTAGTGCTACTGAACACAGCCAAGTCCTTGGAGCCCCAATCTGCTGGCTGCAGGAAGGCATGGGAGTAAACGTTATGGAAAAGGACATGGTATGATGGCCAGATACTGCCTCCTGTGCTGGTGCAGTCCAGCACTTGAACATGTGAGCTCCCACATGGATGGAACCCACAGGCAGCAGTTCACATGGCAGGGAAAGGACCTGGCCACCTGGACTAGCTCAGGTTCAAATGGTTAAATTTATACTTCAAGTCTTTAAATCAAAACCAGTCCCTACTTTTCTTGGAAGCTGATGTGCTGACAGTAGCTTCTTCTTATGGGTAACCTGCCAGTGACATTAGATATGCATTTCCATGAAGAGTGAGAGGGGACAAATGTTCTGAGGTGCGTTTGAGGATCTGGACTCTGATCCTGGACCAGAGGACTCAGCTAGAGCAATCTCAAATCTGTACTCTAGACCAAACAAATAGAAAAGGCTTCCTAGACCACCAAGATGATTTTCAGAGAGTGATTCATTCCATCCTATCTTAGACACTCATCTTAAGAGAAGTCAAGTCCATCCCTTGAGCTATGACTTCCCCCTACTGACTACAGAGGAGGCCTGGCAACTGGTGGAGACTGCACCCCTGCCCCTGACACTGGAGGTGGGGATGATGGACACACCAACAGAGTCCATGACTATGCCAGTCCACACCAGGAATTCATCTCCAAGGTTTGGAATGATGCTTTTCTGCCTCAGCAGCACTGCATCTCTACAACAGACCCACAGGGGAACACGTTATTGCCACACAACAGACTCATGACTAGCACAGAGGAATCACAAAACACCAGCAACCACCACTGTGTGCATGAGCCAGGCCCACTCCCTCTAAAGAGTAAAATGCAACTAAAAGGAAACTGAGCATCCCCAGTGCCAGCATTTCTCTATCCCTGGCCCAGAGAGATAGATCACTGTGGCCAAAACAGTCACCTACCATCATATTCCCCCACGAGTCCTTCTCTATTCACAAACAACAAATCTAGGAGGGCATCTTTCCTAGTTGGCTTACTGAGTACCTGTGACAAGATGTTATCTCCTACAAACCAAGAATTTCCCAGACTTGATTGTCACAGCA
>NW_010173725.1:7180-8997 GCF_000695765.1 Mesitornis unicolor | reverse complement strand
AGGAATGCAGCAGCTGAGGCCGGGCGCGGGTGGGCCGTCAGCAAGGCCCTGAAGGGGCCCCCTCCCCACTCCGCGCTATTAGAAGTGTGAGAGCCCAGCAGGACTCAGAGGGGAGAGTTGGAGAAAAAGGCAGAAAAGGGAAAGAAAGAGGAAGAGAGAGAGTGAGAGAGGCTGAGCAGACCCTGATGGCTACAGACGAAGTTACAGGAGGGGCTCGCAAAGCTACGAAAAGCAAACTTTTTGAGTTTCTGGTCCATGGGGTGGTGAGTCGGGAAAGTTAGTGAGCTGGCTGGCTCTGAATAGAGGGATGAGTGGAAACTGGAGGCTCTGTGCTGGGCTGGAGTGGCTCCTGCCGTGTGCTCCTGGGGCGCTGGTGGCTGCCTCGCCAGGAGAGCACCGGGGTCTGCGCAGCCCCCAGCGTTTGCACGGATTCGTTGCTAATGTAGGGTTGTGTCTGGGGGGATGTGTGCTGTGATTTTTGCTTTGATTCTCCGTGAATGGTGAATAGCGTGCTGCTGAGCCTGAGCGTGGTGCAGGATCTGCACTGGATCTGACCCAAATGGGCTTGTAGGACACTTTGTTCTGTAATCAAACTTGTGTTTTGAGAAACATTTCTGATGAAAGCCTGATGAAGCCTTGTGGTGCTGCCTCTGGCTCCTGCCTCCAGTCTTGGCTCTTGTGTATCCTCTGGCTACTTAACAGGTGACTTTCAGGGGCTTGAGGAGATTAGCTCTGCAGATCTGTCACAGTCTATGGGAACTCGCCCACAAGAGAATTTCAGGGTGCCATGCTTAATTAAAGCGATCCTTCAGGTCTTTAAACATTTTCCAGCTTTTGTTTAGGGATGAGGTCTTCGATCTCCATGTAAGGGGAAATGCTCACCCTGTTTTGCTGCCATTGGAAACGTTCTTTAAGTGACTCTCTGGTGATTGAGCGCAGTCACCATTTGTAACATTTGGATTTCTTGTATTGATGCACATTTAACAGAAATAAGACTGCTAAAGAGCCCCCAGGAGTGCGGGTGGTGGTTGGATATTGGTGGTCCCGGGTGATTTCTCTTGTGAGGATTCGGGCAGCTCCTGTTGAAGGCATCAGGTGGGGACTGTTGTGCAAGGGTGACTGAAATGTGTGGAGCTCACGGCGGGTTCCCAGGCTGCCCCCGCAATTCAGGCGCCCTCCAGATGTGCAGGGTCTGTCGTGCCCTGCAGACCCCGGGTACGGTGGGGACCGCGAGGCTGAGGACTCGTGGGTGTCGTTCCGTGTTGGTGGGGACGGTCGGCGGGTGACGCGGTGCGGGTGCACGGGAGCAGCGGCTGGGAGGCTGTGGATGAACGGGGATGGGTGACGGCGGGCGCGCGGGGCCGTGGTTTTGGTGTGGACGTGCGGGTTCGTGATGGGTCTGGCTCAGGGTGGCTGCGGCTGGGCAGAGCCACGGGCGAGCTGGGAGGGGAGGCGGGTGGGATGCGTTCGCCTTTTCCACGGTGTCTGTTGGCATTTGCACACCTGTGTTCTTCGTTTAGCATCAAGAATACGGCGAAAATAGCTGTGTGAATTCGCTTCTTCCACATCTAGGTGGACTTCTTGAGAAAGCAGCGTGCTGGCCTCCTAACCACGGGAGTTCTAGATCTATACCAGAGTGAATGTAGTAGGACTTGTTTCCATGACTTATTTGGATGCTAAAAAAGTCTGCCTTTTGTGCCCTGGGGGTTTTGTCACTTACCTGAACGTGTGCCTGGAAGATCTGTGTTTGCTCGTCGTCTTCCTGCTGCTCCTTGTGGAGACTGGGGCTGCTTTGCTGCTGGCTGGGCACCCCGCGG
>NW_010173725.1:0-7149 GCF_000695765.1 Mesitornis unicolor | reverse complement strand
CTCCTTCCCTCCGTGACGATCTCCTTTAGTTCTGCTTTTCCTTCCTTTTTCCTTTAGTTTCTTCCTCATCTCAGGTTCATCTGGATCAAAACACAGTTGGTGTAGTCAGTCTTCAGTTTCTTAACAAAGGTTTTAAGTTATAACTTCATTTTATCTCTCAGGTCCTGTGTCCTGCCAAGTGCCACCCCAGCCGTAACCTTGAGTTTGCATAGCGCTGGCTGTTGAGTGGTGTGACCATCCACAGCGTGGCCGCATCTGAATGAATCCCTTGAAAAACCAACCTTTATAGCAAACTTCACTGGAATTCCCTGGATTCTGCTCTAATTTCAGGGGAAAATCTCCTCTGCAATTTACAGGCTTTTTAATTTTATCTATGATGATATTATTTGATTTGGTTATTGCAGGCTGCTTTTTTTTTTTCCCCCAAAAACAATGGGGAGAGGTCGAACATCGCGGGAGTTTTCTTTGGTGTGTGAACACCTGAATGGACGGGGTGATCCTGCAGTGGTTCCTAGGGGCGGTCACTCCTGGGTTCACTCCGTCTTGCTGCAGAGCTGCGTTCCTCTGCTGAGGTCACTTCGCCCTTTGCTCCGAGCTCTTGTTCTTGCCGTTGTTCTTTGGTGTTCTGAGGTGTCCCTGCCTTGTTTGTCCCACTCACATCGGATACCCCCGAGAGGTGCAGTGTCTCCATGGTTGGATTCCTCGGCTGTGACACTTCATTCTCGTCCTGCTCCAGTTCTTGAGGGTTCCTTACACCTCTGGTTTGCAGCTCCTCTTCTAAAAAGGCTGCGTTCCTTTCAGATACTTTTGCAGTTCTTTTTCTCCTGTTTCATCAAGGTCTTGCACATTGGTATTTTTGGGAGAAGAGATCTTTTTTTCCCAGAGGCTTCATCCTTTACTTGATCCTTTTGTTGTTGTTGTTACTCTGCTCTATTTCTAGCACTTCTACTGATAAATACGGCTTTAATCACCACACCGACGTTGATTTATCTCTTTATCGATCCGTTTTCTCCTGTCCAGTGGAACATTTCAGGATGTCTTTATGACAGCTCCCTCTGGGTGTCCAGCTCTTGCCTTAAGTTTTACCAGCCCAGCCAAGTTGCTGCTCTTCCCCAGGCCATTGCGTTTCTGTTTCTCCTGTGCTCTCGCCCCTCTCGGGCCGCTCTGCTGGCTGGGTCCCTTCGGCGGTTGTTACCTTTATCGCCCTTTATTTCCCTGTTTTCTTTCTTTTTTTCTTACTCAAAGAGGTATCTTCCCCCTTGAGGAGGTCCCTGGTGCAGCCCCTGTCGGACCTGGTGTCCATCCCCGTCCTCTCGTGGCGGGGTTGCAGCCGTCTCCTCGCTGCCTGCGCCGCGTTCACGAGGAGCTGCTGCGAGGTTCCTGTTCGCGTCCTGTGGTCCTGACCTTTTAATCTGCTCTGTGTCCTTTTCTGTCCCCCTGCGTCTTCCTTCCAAAACCGGTCCTCCTGCCTTTCAGCAGAAGATACACCTACGGAGGTCCGTGTCCTTTTCTTCACTATCAAGTCGTATCTGTATTTACAATATACTTGCTGTCAGTTCGAATCATCTTCTTTTTCCCATAGTGATCTTGTTCTTTGTCCTCTGTGCTGTGCTTAGGAAGCTTTTCCTGGTAGTGTAAGTCCTTATCCGTATTTATTTTCTGCTTCTATGTGTTTTTTCATAGTTTCTGCTAATCTGTACAGTTTAATGTTAGTTACATGTCAAGACTGCTAATTTAAACAAACCTGTGTATCACTTATGTGGCTCCTCTGCTTATCCTCAGCCCTTTTTTTGTCTGGCTGTCTGCCTCTCAGATCCGGTCATAGCGTTTCATGGTAAGTACAGAACTGTGTTATATGAAACAGCCTTCAGTACAGGGCAGGAAAGGTCTGAAAGCATGCTGTAACGTAAACAGATGTTTAATATAGTGATAAATAACTCGTTACCACTGCTAAAACAGCCAAAAAGACAGGTCTGGTGCCCTGAGATGTGTATGGGGTGTCCGATGGATTTATCAGTGATCTGGACAAGGGGATGAGCGGTGAATTTCACAAGCAAATTTTGCATCTCCCCGTACGTTGCAGTGTTTTAAAGGAACCGTGGCCGTGCAGGGGGAAGGCCTGGTGTCACGGTGCCGCTGGTGCCTGGCAGCTCCTCGGGAAGCACGGAAACTGTTGGCCCGAGTGGGAAACGGGGCAGAGCCTGACACAGGAGCAGCGGTAAAGTGGTGCTGCGTTTGCAGGAATATCCTTCTGGTTTTGGGCATTGCCTGAGTAACGAGCAAGGAGAGGGGTCGCTCAGATAGCAGTAGCAGTGGGAGGCCTGTGAAGACTTCGTCAATAGGAGAACGGGAGTTTTAAATGTATTTGTGATATCTGAGGATGGAGACTGGTGGGGAAAGTTGTAAAACCTCTGCCACTGGAGGCTCTTGGGCACTGGTTAAGGAAGCGAACGTCGATCAAAGGCGATGGAGATGCTGGTGATGCGGCTTTGAGATGTTGAAGGACTGGATGACCTCAAGGACTGGTATTTCAGTATATTGCAGAAATTACACTGGTTTTGTTAGAACGGGAAGAACTAAAGACGTTCTCCCCAAATTAAGTGGTGAAGTGGACAAAAGGGATTGTTTCTTCCAGCCAGTCAGTTTGTGGAGATCAGTGCTACAAGTAGTGAGGGCAGGAGGAGAATATTGGGTTTGAAAAGAGCAGAACTTTACTAATGACCAATATCTCACTGATTTTTATGTTATCATGGGTAGAAATACTATTTTGTCAGAGCACGAATCAGCTAGCACTGAAAAGGCTGGAAAAAAACCTCATGAGCTGTCGTTTTTGGGCAGTTTGTTCCCCTCCCCAGCACGGGGCTGTCTGGGGGTCTCTGTGCTGGGCATGGCCGGGGCACTGGTCCTGGACTGGGGTCACTGGTCCTGGACTGGGGTCACTGGTTTGCTGTGTCCCCTCTTTTGCTGAACATGGCGGTGACTGGGGTGAGGGCAGCCTGGAGAGGCCGAGGGCCCTGCCTCAGCGCAGGCGTTGATGGGGAGATGCCGCAGAGGACCGGTGGGGCGCGAGCGTTGTGCCCCATTCAGCTGCTGGGGACACAGGGTTTGTCCTTGCCCGGCCCTGGACTGATTGCAGGCTAACAAATACAGAAGAGGTCACGCTTAATTAAGACGAGAAGATCATATTAATTCTAGCTAGGGCTTTAGTAGAGATCGATGTGATTTTATGCAGTATGGCCTCGTGAAACAAAATTTGAGTTGCTCATTGAGTAAGCTTGGATTTGCCAATGAATGTAGGTGCAGAGCTGTAATTGATCTGCGAGATATGAACTGTTCTTTTGGTTTTTTACAGAAGAAATACTGTAGGAATGTGAAAGCAGTCCCACTGGGTCCTTTACTGGGTGTCCCCAGGTGCAGGGAGCAGCAGAAAACTGCATGGAAATACAGGAACAAGGCAAAAGCCTCGTGTGTTTCATCCAAATACTCTGCGCCTCGTGGCTCGGAGCTGTCTGACCCCGCTGTGTCCGGTACCTCTGTGGGTTTCCTTTGTGCAGCTTCATCGCTGGCGTCTTCTGAACCTGTGCACAATTTTCAATTCCAAAGATGGTTTGGTTGGGTTTTTTTCTCTTGGCTGCACCCAAGTGCTTTGTTTGAGGTTTGGTGTCTGATAATTCAGCATGAAATAGAAAGATGGTCACTGAACTTTGACTCAAGGTACGACTCGCAGTTCTGTAAATGTGATGTTTTCTAAGTTAAAGGTTTTTTGATTGTTGTGGACATTACTTAAACATGCATGGAACCTGGAGCATTTTGGCCCTGGTTCTAGGACGTGAGAGCTCTTGGGGGACGAGGAAGGTGAATATGGCAGAAAAGCAAGAATTGCAATAGTGATGTTTCTGCTTACTCAGTCTCTAAAGGATTCATTGATGTGAAAAAGGGAACCTATGTGAGGTGACCTCTGTAGTTAGGAGAGGAGAGGAGAGGAGAGGAGAGGAGAGGGAGAGGAGAGGAGCCGTCTGCAGCGTTTTTCCCTGTAGTTCCGTGAGTCCGTTTTGAAATGGCCCATTCAGTTGGGAACCATTTGTGCAGTCAGAAACCTGTTGCTGTCAGACAGCATCGGTGTGGTCTCTGAGTCTGAACTGTTCCAGATGCTGTGCGGGCCGTCCTTCCCCCACACAGCAGCTGGCATCTCCTTCTGCTTATGTTTGTGCCTTATCGAAATCAGTAGCTGCTGTCCCGCCTTGACACAAGCTGTTGTCTAGCCAAGGTGGCTTCTGTTTTTAGTTAAAAACCTGCAGTTTGTGTAGTTGGTGATTGCTGTTGTTGGTTTCTGTGTTAACCAGCAGCCCGTTCTGGTCACCGTGTGCCACCCAGTGCTGCTGTGGTGCCGAGGTGGACACAGAGCTCACCCCTTCAGGAGCTGCTGTGGTGCCGAGGTGAACACGGAGCTCACCCCTTCAGGAGCTGCTGTGGTGCCGAGGTGGACACAGAGCTCACCCCTTCAGGAGCTGCTGTGGTGCCGAGGTGAACACGGAGCTCACCCCTTCAGGAGCTGCTGTGGTGCCGAGGTGAACACGGAGCTCACCCCTTCAGGAGCTGCTGTGGGTGCAGCTGGACACTGCGTGGCTCTGCCGTGACTCCTCACTCTGGGTTCAGTCTCTTTCTGAGGCTCTTGTAGCTGCTTTTGCTTTTGCTTTCTCAACACTTTCCTTTCCTTTTACTTACCAGTTCTCCGGGTTGTTTTCCTCTATCTGGTATGTCCAGACAGGAACCCTCCTATTTTCTGCTTTGCCATTTTGGCTGCTGTGATGCAGACGTCCCTTGAGAAAAGACTGCAGTAGAAACACGCAGAAGAGCACCGCTCCAGCGTTGTCTCATTTCTGCCATCGGACACGAGTTCACTTGAAGAATGGCAGTGAGGACGAGGAAGGAGGCTGTCTTCCGACGTGCCAGGAGCTCAGGCAGGGAAGGAAGGAAAGCTGAATGAGTGGCCTGGGCAGTGGAAGGCAGCAGTGGGGAGGTGGCAGCAGTTTTTGGGCAGTGGTATATCTGCTGCGCTGACAGCGTGCTCCGCTTTGGAAGGGTGATGGGCCGTGATGGGCCAATGGCCTGCGCACAGGATTGCAGGCAGTTGGCAGGATGTTGAGGGACCCGTACATAGCATGAAATACTGGTTGTGTGCGTTTCCCCGTGTGCCGCACCTCTGGCCTTGCCCAGCTGCTCTGCCACAGCTCTGCTCTGCTCTTTGCTTCGTCTGCTCGGAGCTGTGATGGTGGTGCCTTCAGCCGGGGCACGCGGTGGTCTTCTTCATTCCCAGCGGCCCACAGTAAAGTGTTTGTAGTAGTGCAGTGTATTGCTACACAGTGTATGGGACCAGTGGAGGAGGAAAGGAGACAGGTCTGTGGGTAGGAGCAGAGCTGGGTCAGCTCTGGGGTGGGCGATTTCCCAGGAAGGCGGATGTGTCCGTGCTGTTTTGCACTGCAGCTCCACCGCGGGTGGTGCTTGCTCAGGGCAGGCTCTGTCCCTCTGAGGAAGAGGAAGGGACAGATCCCACCCTGTAGGCAGGTGCAGGTGCCCCCCCCAGATCTCTCTTGAAAGACGTAATGGTGCTGTCGTGCTGCTTCGTATCAAGATTGGGTATTTTTTACGTCAGTATTGTGAAAAATTCAGTGTATTGTCTGTCACTGCCTTGTCTTTCACACGTATTTGAGAACAAGATAAGCTTTCAGATAAGGTAAGGTATTGCTTGTGCATTCTCCTTTTGTAAAAGTTTAGACAGAGAAAGCATTTCTGTATCTTGGGAGTCTGGTGGGCTTGCAGCAAGGCAATGCTGGTTGTGTGGTGAGTAATATTTTATCTATGGGTGATATTGGAGATAGGAACATGGGAAGGGAGGGGAAGGAATGAGGCGAGGCAAGGGGCGAGGTTGAACGTGTTTTCACTAGAGCCGTCTCTCCCAGTTTTGTCCTTTCCCTGTTTCTCTATTTCGATGCTTAACAAAGGGAACCGAGGGAAGTTCAAAGGTGTCAGACTTAGATCAAGAGCAGCTTTGGCTTGCTGACCTTGTTCTCCAGGGCTCAAGGTGTCCTTTACAGACACAGAAACACGGGCCTGCAGTCTGAGCTGTGTGGCCAGGCAGCCTCTGGAGAGGGGAACGTGACGTGGCCGTGCCCAGCGCTGGTCTCTGACTGTCAAGTGTCCCTGGCTGACGGACGGGCAGCAGCAGGCCCCGGACCCTGCTCTCCATGACGGACGGGCAGCAGCAGGCCCAGGGCCCTGCCCTCCGCGCACGCCGGGCAGCCAGCAGCAGGCCCAGGGCCCTGCTCTCCGTGACGGACGGGCAGCAGCAGGCCCAGGGCCCTGCTCTCCGTGACGGACGGGCAGCAGCAGGCCCAGGGCCCTGCTCTCCGTGACGGACGGGCAGCAGCAGGCCCAGGGCGTGGCCGTCCCGGACGGACGGGCAGCAGCAGGCCCAGGGCCCTGCTCTCCGTGGCGTATGGGCAGCAGCGGGCCTAGGGCCCTGCTCTGTGCTGGATGGAGGCCATGGTGTGCAGACTGACAGAGAATGGAGAGATCTCAGGCACAGCTCAAGGCAGAGGCATTTTCTGGGCCGTTCGGAGGGTGGGGATGTGTACGTGGGGATGAAGCGCGCCGTGCTGTTCCTGCAGCGTTCACAGCTCTGTGACTATGGAGGAGATGTCTCCAGCTCCACACAAAGCCTCTGCTCGGCTGGCGCTGCCTCTTGCTGCGTCCCTGCCTGGTGGCCATGCCCGCAGTCGGTTTCCTACGTGAGCACTCGCTGAATCCACCTGCCCGGCCTCCGGTGCTGCTCCCTCCTGCCCCAGCCCTTCCCTGTCCATGCCAGCCACCGCCGTTGGTCCCTCCCTGATCTCCATTCCCCTCCTTGCTTTCTCCAGTTTCCCTTGTGCTACAAGTGCGAGGAAAGTCTGAGATTTGTGATGAGGATGGCACTGGGCTTGGGCTGCGGGGACTACGGTGGGTTTGGGTGGTGAATTTGGAGATGCAGGTCCAAGTTCTATTCATAATTATGTATTATCCATGTTATATATTATAATTCTGCATTTAGAATTTATAAAAGGATGAGATAAAGATTAAATAAATATTTTTTAAAATTTTATATTATTATTT
>NW_010173724.1:0-1379 GCF_000695765.1 Mesitornis unicolor | reverse complement strand
CAAGGGAGGTTTAGGCTGGATATTAGAAAGCGCTTTCGGTTGTAGTCAGGTGGGGGTCGGGCTCTTCTCACAGGCAACTAGTGACAAGACGAGAGGGCATGGCCTGAACCTGCGCCAAGGGAGGTTTAGGCTGGATATTAGAAAGCGCTTTCTCACGGAGAGGGTGATCAGACATTGGAATGGACTGCCCAGGGAGGTTGTGGAGTCACCATCCCTGGATATGTTTAAGGAAAAGCTGGATGTGGCACTTAGTGCCATGGTCTAGCCGATGTGGTAGTGTTAGGTCATAGGCTGGACTTGATGATCTCAGAGGTCTTTTCCAGCCTCAGTAATTCTGTGATTCTGTGATACCGTGAACTAGTAACAACAGACAAGGAGAAGGCTGAGAGGCTGAGGTTCTTAACAACTGTTTTGCCTCGGTCTTCACTGGCAACCTCTCTCCTTAAACCTCCCAAGTTGAAGGACCACAAGACGGGGACCAGGGGGACAAAGTCCCTCCCAAAGTAAGTGAAGACAAGGTTTGTGACCACCTGAGGAACCTGAACATACATAAGTCTATGGGACCTGACGAGATGCATCCCAGAGTCCTGAGGGAATTGACTGATGTAGTTGCCATGATATTTGAAAAGTCATGGCAGTCAGGTGAAGTCCCTGGTGACTGGAAGAAGGGAAACATCACACCCATTTTTAAGACGGGTAGAAAGGAGGACCCTGGGAACTACCGACCTGTCAGCCTCACCTCTGTGCCTGGGAAGATCATGTGCCTCGTGCCACTGCCCAGAATTCCATTCTGGGTCTTGAAAAGCAAGTCTTGTGGCGACATGGAACTCCAGAGACAATTGAATCGGACAATGGGACTAATTTCAAAAGCAATCTTATAGATAACTGGTCCAAAGAACATGGTATTGAATGGGTGTATCATATCCCCTATGGTGCACCAGCCTCTGGGAAAATGGAACAAAGGATTGTTAAAAACTACTTTCAAGCAATGGATAGTGGAATGTTTAAAAACTGGGACAAATATTTAGCACAAGCCACCTGGTTAGTTAACACCAAGGGATCCATTAATCGAGCAGGTCCTGCTCAATCAGATCTTTTACATACAGTAGAAGGTGATAAAGTCCCTGTGGTGCATGAAAGGAATATATTAGGGAAGACTGTTTGGTTTTTCCTGCTACAGGCAAAGGCAGACCCATTCGTGGGATTGCTTTCTAATTTTCTATTTAGTGATTTTACTCTTTCAGTTAAGTCTTTTCTAAGTGACTGTACTTTCTGAAACTAACGGCATGTTTTTCCAGACAGTGTTCATTTATGTACTGGGTTTTTCTGTGAGGGGTTTTTTGGTTTAGTTTTTGGTAACGGGGGAAGGGCTATGGAGA
>NW_010173723.1:23500-25349 GCF_000695765.1 Mesitornis unicolor | reverse complement strand
CGTTCTGTGATTCTGTGATTCTGTGACAACTGTGCAGGTCTGCTGAAATAACGTCAGCCTTCCGGGATTGCCAGGTGCTACTAGAGAGGCTACTGGAAGCTGTGTGGGAAGCCACAGGACTTAAAAAGCTATCAGCCATCTGCGTTGCAGGACACAGGGATGACAGTTTATGGCACTATTTATACTTCTGATTTCCTTCACAGTATATGTATAGTCTTGTAATATTTCCCTTATACATTACAAAAGTTCAGTGTGCAGAATTATTATTATTATTAGAGATATCTTAATTAGCACTAACATTTTTAACCTGTCCTTGAATATTTAGAACTTCTTTCTATGCCATACACCAGAGTACTGATAGGTGAAACATTATGCATGTCCTCAACTCTAGGGAAAAAAAACAACAATGCAGACATTCATTAATTTTCTCAGTAACATGAGATACAAAAGTGACTTTGCAATCTTGTAGTGTGTGTGCAATTTTATAACACATTTAAAGAATGTATAAAGAGTGTGCTTATTATTTGATGTTACAGCTGCAGTAAAGTTGATTTTATGCTGAGGAACTGCAGGTGATGAAAATTTTCATGTTAGTCTCTTCACAGATGGATAATTTGCACCATCCATGCTAACTGAGTCTTTGTCAGGGCAAACATCATAGACAATATCTTGCCACTAGTGTCCTTGGGAGACTTTGTGCTGAGAGCTGTGCTCACTCAGATTACTTTTGTCTCCATGAAAGGGGAAAAAAGGTAAACAAACTATAAAGCAATTTTTAAAATGCTGGCATAAAAGAGTGTAATTATTTAATAAAATCACATGCAGTTGTTGTATGAATGCGAGGGAATAGTAAAAACTTAATGCTGTCATATAGCCATGAATACGAATGACATTCTGGAAAGTACTGAAAACGGTAGGAAGAGCTATTAGCCCTTGTACCCATCCCTTTCTATCACCAAAGGTTTTGCATGTCTGCAGGCACATACTGTGCCACAAGTCAAGAAATAATTATATTATAAATAAATAAATAAAAAAATCCTCTGTGTTTATCCAAGTGAAAACAGAAAATGCAATATATTAACTTTTTAATTAAGTAATATTTCAGGAATTTTAACAAACAGCTCTTCATATTTTACTACCTTTTATTGTTCTCCCCTCCATGCATTGGAAATACAGTACATATGTATACATATATATGTACTTATAGTTTTACTGCTATGTAAAGAAATCAGTCAGTTATCTTTCACTGATTAGTTTTCCAATCTTTATTACAACAAATAAATAACATTTATGTCCTAGAAGGCATAATGGAAAATATCTTGGCAGAATCTTAGATTCGATAGAAACTTCTAGGCTTTAATGCACATTTAGTAAGATTTTAGAAATTTTAGAAATTCAATAAACTTTATTTCTCTAAGCATAACTTAGACTTTACATTATACACTTCTTACACATTATTCATCAGCACACCTTATTATATTTCTTAAAATTCATTTTCTTTCAGAGGTTACTTACAGGTAGATTGAATTTATTGGTTCTACACCTAATGTACATAACTCAGATTCCTTAATTTAATGAGCTTTCACTTTCATAATACTAGATAATCAGTACAGAAGTAACTATGACTTTGAGCTATACCACAGTTACCTTAACTCTGCTGATAATTAAGAGCCATTAATTCAGTGATGCTACAAGTACATTACAGCAAAAATACACTGTACTACTTTTTACATCCTAACATTAAAAGTTAAATACTTCAAATATGATGTTATTAAACAGGTATTGCAACAATCTTTTGCAGTGGAAGTGTAACTGAGTTTCACTTAATTTAAGCACAAGGAAAATGTAT
>NW_010173723.1:15975-23469 GCF_000695765.1 Mesitornis unicolor | reverse complement strand
CCTGCTGATTTTCCTATAGAGAGTGGAAGCAGTGGGGCAATCTGAGGTAGAGAGTAGGGTCATCAAAAAAGAATTTTGAGAAGAACATCATTCCAACAAATCCTACACTGCAACAACCTCCCAAAACTGCTTACTATTAGAGAACTTCAGAAGCTGAACAGTATGATATTCATTATGTTTAGTAGGTTAAAGTGAGGGTTGAAAGAGCTTTAACAGGGAAACAAGGTGATGTTATAACTTAAAAACACTTTACTAACAAAGTATCATTGTTCATAACTAACTATTTTTAGCAGCCACATTTCACTGCAGTCCTTTCTAGATTTAACTTAGGTACTGGTTACCTAAATTTTAATATAATTATTAATGTTCCAAATACTGAGTGGAATCTATAAAATGAGTAAAACTAGTTCTTGCTTCCAATTCCTCTGAAATCGGACAATGTAGAATAGAAATGCTCACTGAAATTTAAATATCCCAGATCATAAACTAATGGAAACTAAACTGAACTATTCCTGCTTGTGTTTTAAGTGCACCTTCAGGTTATAAGCACAGAACAGTAAACAAGTATATAACATAGAGTGTCTTATAACTAAAATTCACAGATCTGCTCTAGATACATTATCCAAAAAATCTTTCCCATATTACAGTGGCTTTATTGCTTCTGCTAGACTTGCTAATATTCTCCAGTGTAATATTATACCTACTGCAATTTGACATACCTTCTTTAAATGTTGAACACATGAAAGCTATGTGAGTTTTACAGTTCGTGGTACACAATACTTCAAGTTTAGTGGAAAGCATAGGTAGATTTTATAAGTGCTTTTTTAACTGCAGAAAAATACATCATTTACTATGAAGCATTTTAAAATTACTATCAGGGAGTGCCTAAAATCTATCTAGCTTATAGAGCTGTAAACCACGATCCACTTAAGTGTCACAGAGCATTACGTTTATTTCTAGACCAAGTAGTAGTGTAACTAGTATCAGTAAGCATGACTAAATCACAAGTCTATTTGTTTCACTGTTATTTTCATTCTAATCTAAAAAAGGATAAAACAACTGATAGAACAATTCACTGCTATGTGGTAGGAAGCAGATCTGAAGAAAGATCTTAAGGTGAAGAATTTCCAAATTGAATTCTTAGTCAGACAAAGCAGGTTTTTAAATTACCTGTTCTGTATTTAAAGAGAACAGCATTACTAGTCTTTGAAATATTTGCTGATCCTTGTTCTTACTTTATTTTTTACTTCTTCAATAGACCTGAAAAAAATCCTTATGAAACAATTTATTTTCATCTTTCCATTAGTGCTCAGGACTTTTGGAATTAATTCTTACACAGAGCCTTAAATTCTTCTTAACACAGAGTCAAAGTGCAGGAGCACCTCTCCTATGAAGATAGGCTAAGAGTTGGAGTTTTTCAGAATGGAGAAGAGAAGGCTCCAGGGGGACCTTACAGTGACCTTCCAATACCTGAAATGTGCCTATAAGAAATCTGGGGAAGAACTGTTCACTAGGGCACGTAGCAATAAGATGACGGGTAACGGTTTTAAAGTAGAAAAGGGTAGATTTAGGTTGGCTGTTAGGAAAAGGTTCTTCAATATGAGGATGGTAAATCACTACAACAGGTTGCCCAGAGCGATGGTGGAGGCCTCATCCCTGGAGACATTCAAGGTCAGGCTTGATGGGTCTCTGAGGAACCTGATTTAGTAACATCGTCCCTCCTTACTGCAGGGGGATTGGACTAGATGATCTTGAAAGGTGCCTTCCAACCCAATACATTCTATGATTCTCTGAAATATTTTTGTCTGGCTTATCTTTCTTATTTTAAAATGGAAATGTATAGTCTTTCATCAGTAGGGGTATTATTATATTTGTCATTATTTTCTTGATATCCTGCCAATATTAATTTTGGACTTCAATTGTTGTCCATGGCTCTTGTCAAATTTTCACTTTCCAGGGGAATTTAATTTCAGTCCTTTTTAACTGTGGTTTTTAACCGCTTACACTTCTTCATTTTCTAGATCCAGACTCTACATCTTGATTTATCCTTTATTACCTGTTATGTTGCTCTGCCTTATTCCTGTTACATATGCTTTTATGTGTAAAGAAATGTACAGTTTTATGAAAATTACACGCAAGACATCTTGCCTATCAAGAGTCTGTAGATTTTAAGTTCTTTATGCACTTTCTGTATTTAGTTAATTTTATTATCTCCTCTGCTTTTTAGGCCACAACTTGGGCTACCACAACAGTCATCGTTACCTTGTGATTAACTGTATTTAAAACAATATGGATTAAAAGAATAATTCAGTCTTCTCTTTCAGACTCTTTTGTGTTCTTCTTTCCATTTAGTAAACTATTTGGATTATAGTTATTAATTAAATGAGCACAGTTAGAAATTTATGCAAGCATTCCTTTTTTCAGTCTGATATTTAATTTTTTGCTTTTATTCATTCCAACCTTTTGCAACTGCATGCGTCTTTTGGAAAGACTGTATATGATATATACAGTTTCTCACCTATTTATATTCTACTACTTTTTCTTCTCTTGTCTCATTATCCAAAAGAATTCAGGCATGTAAAAAAAAAAATAAATTATTTTCCTACACTTTATAGAGCTGAAATTTTCAGAGAAGCCTTAGAACCCTATTTATCTTTAAATTCTTTCTGTTAAAAACTTATACTGATAGATATGTACTGATAACAACAAACCATTTGCAAGTGAGACTGATTGTCCTTTCAGATGGTGGAAGACATGCCAGGGAGAGCAGGTTCAGTGTTTGCAGGGCATGCACTAGTAGCTTTGTCTATCTCTTGTGACATACCAACACATGTTTGAGATATAGCATACAGAAAAATTCCTTATCTTCTTGTACTCAGCTGGAAAAAGGAAAACAATTTTATAGCCTAAGCGTGCTGTTTTCTTTAGTGTTACTCTGTTTATTCCAGTTCTTACTTTTATGTTAAAATTCTGCATGCAAAGATCTAAATCTTGCAGTTCCTGAGTTGAGTTGAAAACATTCTATCAGCTATTAAAACTTACGATGAAAGAAATCTGTGAAACCAGCATCAGACTAGAAAACAGAGAAGCTGCCTAGGAGAAGAAAGATATCAAAATACAAATAGAGATTACTCTTAAACTGATCACCTTCTGATGGGCATTAAAGGAAATTACAAGCAATGGGTTTATATGCATGCACCGAATATTTTCTAAGTTCACAGCACTCCTTTGAAGTGTAGGAAGGAAATTAAATAGCAGCTTCTTATCAGTGAAATCTGAGCTGCATTCAAATATTGGATACATGCTAAAATGTAGAGAAACATTGGAGAATAATAAAGATAATCTGTACAGAGGGGAAAAAAAAAGAGACCTAAAGGGGTAATAAGCACTGAAACCCTGCAAATGAGAGGGCAGGAAGGCAGTCTATCAAGGGAGCATAAAATAAAGAGGAAAGAATAAAAGCTCTCAGAGATAGAGGGTGGTCATCCTGCCCTCCTGGAGCATGTATGTAAATAACTAACAATTAAAGTAAAACATATGAACCTATATGAGCAGGAGGTGAAAACTGGGCTTCTGTAGAAGCAATAGCTTTCTGAGTGGCTTTATTTTCACACTATTTCACATATAACATAAAAAGAGCAAAGCTTAAATTTACAGATGGAGATCCCATCCTTGGATCCCATCAGGATATAAAGTCTGTTTACTAAAGAGACAGATGTGATCATCATACAAAAGGAAAGTATAAAAGGCTTAATTACAGTCTTTTGCCTATATGAAAGAAAAAAAAAATCCATTAAAAGACAGACCTGGGTAGCAAAGACAAAGTGAGTAAGATCAATTTTTAACTGATAAGTGAATCTTACTAATGACTTTTACAAGCAAGGAATAAGATACAAGGCCGATGTAAATTCACATCCAACATAAAATGTGAAAATCTCATTTTAACTTTTTGAGTAAGGAAGACCTGCTGATATCTATTCATTTCATATTTAGTAGATTGTGATTTATTGGAAAATTGAGAAATTACCAACAAACTCAAGATTAGTAAACAGGCAGTGGAGAAGCTGAAGATTTGGAATTCAGAAAAATATTGAAACATCACCCATTGTCCTTTCAGAGAAAGACTTGAGCAAAATGACAGACTAGATCCAAGTGACCTATGAAGGCACTTTGGAAAACATTTCAATAAAGAAACTTTTGCAGAATCAAAGGTGAGAAATAGACTGGGTTATAAAACTTTTATAAAAGATTCATTTGAAATACTGTAGGAGCAATTGCTAGCTCTAGGGAAGCAAGTTTAAAAGAAAGTTAAAAGCGCATTAATCTATTTCTTTTTATTCTATATACAAAACAATGCATTACTGAAGTTATTCCATGTGGAATACAGAGTAGTCTCTCTAATGGAAAAATTAGACTAAGGTTTTATAATCTAGTAAAAACTATAAACTCCCTGCCACCTCTTACATATAGAAATGGAAAAATATGAATACTCATCTACGTTTTAAAATCTTAGAACTTAAGATTTACATCGACCCTACAACTTATTTAATGTCTTCATTGGGGGGAAAAATATCTTACTGAACTCCTGCTGGATGCCTGGAATGTTGCTCAGCTGAGTAATTGTTCTATGGCTGCCAAAATCTTCTTCTGTTCTTTGGGAAATAGTCTGTGAACCTCACCTCTCTTTGTGTTTCCCAGGTTTTGTGATAATAATTGAGATATCCAACACAAAGAAAAACTTGTTTGTATGAGTCTCTCCCTTTAGCTGAGTGAGAGATTGTCCTTAGACTAGATAGGCATTGAGGGGTGGGGAAATAAAAATAAAAAGGTTGGTTTATTTCCCCCAAAATCACCCCAACATCTTTCTACAGGTCTGCTTTACTAAGAGCAGAATAAATCTAAACTTCCTGATCTTATAAGATAGTTTTTATTTAAACAATAGAATTGTGTGTGGCAATAGGATGGAATTATAGTTAAAACCCTAAAATGCGGTGAAAGGTCTACATAAGCTGTGAAAGAAACCAGATATTTCTTTTAATCCAGATGAGTTTACTACAAATTAATCTTCCTCTGAGTATTCTTCTTACTGCACTTGATTCAATTTCTTCTAATTAGACAGAAATTTGCTTCCCTCAGGTTCCAGAGAAATATTTGGTTTTGGTAAACTGTGTTCTTTGTTATGTTCTGCATCCACCCTTGAATGCTTATTTTAAACTGAACTGGTCTAGGCAGTGTAACTATCTTAGGAAAACTGATCATGAATTCACTAATAGGTCTGAAACAGAAACTGGATAAAATCCGGTAAAGACCATGAGCCCATAAAAGCTGTTCCTGGCTTTCAGGACAAATGAGTATTGCAGATAGATGATCATGACTGCGCAGCATATTGGGAAGTCAGACAGCAGACTGTACCACAAGATGGGCTATCAATCAAGGGTACTAGCTCATCATCTTTACCAGCATGCAGGCAGGATTTTATAAACTGACTGTCAAATATCAAGTCATGCAAACTGCTAAGCTTGTACCTTGAAGAGTATTGTGACTATGATCTTTAACCTGAATGGACTATGTCATTCAGTGTTACAGACCGTATCTTGTTAAGTGATGCATATGCTCTATATGTCTACCAAAGTAGGCAGTGAGTCCTGAATGGGTGATCAAGACACAGACACTCAGGGTAACAGCTCTATACAGTTCCAGGTTTTTGACAGTTGGACTAAAGCATCAACATCCAAATTCCTTTATTGTCAGAAGCAGATGAAAGTAGTATACAGAATTCTGAATGCTTTCAGTGATTGAACTAACCAGCCTGCTGCACTCATGATCTTTTCTAAGAACACTTTTTATTTAATATCTAACAATATTTTCCTTCCTAAAAGAACAATGTATACTACAGTTATTACACAACTATCAGTTTCCTGATTAGTTTGAGCAATAATGATCAGTTTACCTTTTCATTATTGCTTTAAGACACACCAATCTTTACACCTTCTTCAACTCTCCCCTGTTACCTCCAGAGTAGAACTACGTAGCTACCTGGGGAAGGAAGGGAAGACACTTCCAATAAGGACAGCATAAGCACTTTCCAAGCAGTTGCTGCACTGACATTTTTCCACCCCAATGGAAATTTCTGTTGTCCACAATGAAGTTGATCAGCAGCTTATGTCAAAGCACACTGACTGCAGAAAGAAAATGCACTGATAGTTTCAGCTGCATTGTTGAAATTAAATAGTGTTTGTATATACAAAGCAAAGCTATCAATTTAATGTATAACCAATTATATTTACCTGAACATTCACCACAGTTTTGTAAACCATGGGGTTCTGGATTATGAAGTGCAGGATGACAGCTGAACAGGAAATACTTATTTCTTTTTGTCTGTCTTACTAAATTGGAAAAAATACAGGGCTCAGAATTCAGACTCTGCAGGACAGTTATTCAAACCAGAAAATATACTTTTCATATGACAACTTAGAGGTGGAATCGACAACCACCATGAAGATCTCTTTCTGGGGAGCCAGTGAATGCAAAAATGGGCATACGTAAATTCCTGCATACCTATTTCCAGGAGACCATATTCCTACTTTTCTGTTTTTTCTTTTTTTCCTTACTGCAAGTGACTTCCAGAGGTTGCTAAACTACTGATATGAAGTCTCAGAAAATTTGTCCCAAAGAATCATAAGGAAAATGAGGGCATGGTAAGCTACATGGAGAGATCATTTGCATAAGCATCTTTAGAAAATATGCAGTCATAGAAATACTCACACTGACACAACTCAGGATCTGTAAACAACTAAGAGTGAATAGGTTCAGTCATTTTTTTCTACCTGTAAAATTGGATTAAAATCTGCTTAGGGTTACAAATGAGTTTCAGCTAAATGAATTTCAGAGAGTATTCATAGAGAAAAAACACCATGGAGAGGTGCCCAGGAGTGTTTTACATAGTTTGCAACAAAATAGATACTGATGAAGGACAAAGGGACATCTGGTGGCTTTATAGATATATACATTAATCTTAATACTCTGCATAGCTGTCAAAGAAAATCTAAGCTACAGAAAACTCTGTCTTCCTAGACACAATTGTAACTGCTTATTTGCATAAAATATGCAAAGATTCATATCATTGATCACATAAATATCAGATACTGAATAAATGACTTTTTAATCAAATTCCATGTCTGCGAGTATTTTCTAAACAGAACAACCAGTCACAGCTGCCTTATCCAAAACACATGAAGGAGTAAGTTGTGTTAGTGCTTTAACCTGTGCTTCAATATGGACTAGAGCAAAAAAATTATTCATTAGAATATCTTGAATTTCATTTGTAAAAACATATTCTTCATATGTATTGAGAAAAAACCCACACATTTTAATTGTATATTACATCCAGTTTAATAAGACTAACAAGGCAGTTACAGGATATCTACATTCCCTTTGCTCAGGGAATGTAGATATATTTATATATCTAAATGTATTCATTTTTAATTTATTTTT